>NC_133329.1:365163329-365463329 GCF_042186555.1 Aquarana catesbeiana
ATTGAAAGCTTTTTTTTATATTTTTGGAAACCAATTCTTAAAGCAGACCTTAACTGAAAAGTAAAAGGGCATTTATTTAATTATTTACCCTCTGTAATGCATCTAAGTGTCAATGCTGGAAGAATACAGAAATAAGCTTATTAGAGAAGCAGGCAACTTTTCTGTTCCGTTGTTGCTGTTTAATGAAATTTTAGAGGTAGAAACGTTTCTTCTTTTTTTAATTGAATACCATGTTATTATTAAACAATTAAAGTTCCAGTGCCGCCACATTGTAATGCATGTGTTATTTTCTAAATGGCTAGATACAACTCATTACATATCATGGCTCATGTGTTATTGGTATCATCAATCTTGGTTTCAGAACAGCTGTGGCTCATGGGCAGTAGTGTCAGGAGGGGGGGGGGGGGCTGGAGCCCCAAATGGGCCCCCAAAAAGCCCTGGGTCTCGGCCATTCATGGAAGCATTATTAGCCCCGAGCCCCGAACGGCTGCTTACAATGAGAGTGCGCGTGCCCAAAGAGAGTGCGCGCACCGCAGCCTGAGCTGGGAATGGATTGATACGAGGGCCCGAGCGCGAGCGAGCAATGCACAAAGTCCATAGGCGGCGCCGCCAGCACGGGCTAAAGTCTATTGCCTATTGGTCGACTCGACCGTGGTGGACATCACAGGTCACACGTCCCTCGATCCTGGCATTGATTGGACCAGCGTGACGTCCATCATAGGCGCTGCCGCTCACCTGAATTCATCACTTATAGCAGAATGACATCTTCATAAGGGCTTAGTTTACACTTGCTGTTGGGGGCTAGGTAAAAATAGGCGGTCGAGCAACGTGTTTCCAACTTCCAACTGCCCGCTTTAAGCTGAAAAGGCAGCTGGATAAAAGTGTATACATTCAGTGGCCTAGGTGCAAAACAACAAATATGATCCCCTTTTGTGGTTGGTGGCCAGTACCTCTGCTGAACACGAACTATTTAAGTCAGTCTTTCTCAACCTGGTTGTCAAAATGCAATCCCTATGGATGGCTTAAAAGATTGTTAGCTTCATGCAACTGGCTCTACCAAGTGGTGTTGACCCCAGAATTACGCAGACATCTTAAGATAGGAGGTCAATCAGCCACAGCTCAAAGAACCCCTAGCTACCTTTGGAGGAACCCTGGTTGAGATTGGCTGATTTAAGTGAATGTGGCTGTGCCACAACCCTGGGCTCAACGCTAAGCTCACAGTTGCAGCACAGTATAGATGTGTGTGAACACCGCTCTAGATCAGTCTCCCATCTTCACCTCCACTAACACACAGACCAGGTGCTGGCCCCGTCCATCATGGATTCCAATGAACAAAAAAAAAATTCTGGTTGGCCGCATGTCCAGTAAAATTACTTTATTTCAGCAAGTCCATAAAAACATGTTGAAAAACACAAATAGAGGGGAACAGCATCACCAGCTAACGCGTTTCACTCTTCCTTAGCGCTTAGTCATAGCTCACTCAGCAATGACTAAGCACTAAGGGAGTGTGAAACACATTACCTGGTAATGCTGTTCCCCTCTATTTGTGTTTTTGGACATGTTTTTATGGACTTGCTAAAAAAAGTGATTTTACTGGACGTGCGACCAACCAAAATTATTTTTTGCTCATTGCAGCACAGTATGTTCAGCTGTCAAAATTCAGGACACGGTAGTAACAATGCAATAGCCTTTCATGGCACTGTACCTGCTCGGCGGCCATAGCTATCCACACACAGCTGTCATTCTCAGCCTCAGGAATCAATAGATTCTTGTCACTGGGATTTGCAGTGTGACTAAATGCCTGTGTGAATACAGCCTTAGTGATATCTATGCACTGAATCTGTTTGCCTGCTGTGGCCATTATGGTGAGTCTTATTGGATTTTTTAAAATTTATTTTATGTTTTATATTAAGCAAAATAGCAACTCCTGGGTGCAACGTCGGGAATTTCAGCAGGAAAACCATGCAGTATCCCAGACATATAAGAAGAGTTGGTCACCTATAATGAATAATATCACTTTTTCACAGACAGCACTTAATTAAATACTGGATAGTCTGTACAAAGTGTCCTCCTATTGGGGTGTCTAGGCCCTCGGGGAATAGTGCTCTCTCACTTCTGCCAAAAAATCTCTCCCCTTTTCTAAATAATACAAAAGAAAGTCTACAAAGCTTATCAACTTAAATCACACTGCTCTTTTATTTGGAAAGATCATTTATGGTATCTCAAACAGTATGCACTATCATTGTTTTACATTAAATTTGAGTACAAAGTTCCTTATGTACATGTGTAGTGAATATGTATAATAAGACTATTTAATTACCCCCAGCGGGACATAAACAGAGATTATAAATTCACCCTACAGCTGTTCCTCAAGACATATGGAGGTATTGAGTTGACTTCCTCTATGAAGGTTCCAGCAAGTGATCCCTTTGAAATTAATTACAAAAACACACATCAAAGACATTTGTTAGAACTGTTACAAATTTCAACCTGACCTGTCAAATAAAAGGTAAAAACAAATATATTGTACAACATTAAAATTGCACCACCATGTAAAAATGAAAATGAAATGCTCATTTGCATAGTTACACATAGTGTGTGTGTATTCTCGTGTGTGTTTATGCCACTATCATTTTTCATATCCCTGTACATTGCATACACTAAGTAACACATCTTACCATTTTTTGCATTTATCTACACTCCCGCTGACACCACCAACTGTGGAAGGGAGTTCCATATCCTTACTGCTCTAATAGTAAAGAACCCCTTATGCAGTTTGAGATTGAAATAAATCTCTTTCAGCTTCATTGAGTGTCTGCGTATCTTTTTTAGAGACCTTAAGTTAAATAGTTTCCTCCTAATGCTAGAGTCGCCATTTTAAGTTTTGTATATCCCCTCTTAAAGGTTTGTATACCCTTCTTAAGTGTCTCTTCTCCAGGGAGAATAGGTTTAATGTTTGAAGTCATTCCTCATAACTGAGGTCCTCCAGACGCTGTATAAGCTTTGTTGCCCTTTTCTGGACTCTCTCCAGTTCAAGCACATCCTTCCTGAGGATTGGTGACCAAAACTGGACGACATACTCAAGATGTGGCCGAACCAGAGTTTTGTAAATTAATAGAATTATAGTCTTATCTCTTTAATAAAAACAATTTTTAATGCATGCTAATGGTCTACATTCATATTTTTAACTCCCATGTGCATTGCTTTACTTTTTTTATATCTAGGCCCTTTTCACACAAGGCTGATCTGAGCAGAGAATGACAGATCCTTGTCCGCTCAGTTTATGCAGAGTGGACACAGACAGTTCCCGCTCTGCTCTACGAGGGGCTGGGTGTAAACGAACTCCATTGTCAATTTACATTCAACTGTGTCTGATCTGATCCACCTACACGGATGGGGACGGATCCCCTTCTATTTGTTTTTAGCTGACCAGATCAGATGTAAGCAAGAGTAAACAGACCCAAGTCCGTTTACATCCGCTGGTCCATGTGAAAGAGGCATAAACCTCATCTGCCATGTAGCTGCCCATCCCTTTCTTTTAACTAGGTCTTCTTGTAAAAGTTACTAAATCCTGTTGTAAAGTTATTTCCCTGTTTAGTTTTGTATCATCAGCAAACACTGAGATAGATTTCTTCCAACCTCTATACACTGACCGCCCACTTTATTAGGTAGTACCTGGTTGGACCCCCTTTTGCCTTTAGAACTGCCTTAATTCTTCCTAGCATAGATTCAACAAGGTGTTGGAAACATTCCTCAGAGATCTTGGTCCATATTGACATGATAGCATCACGCAGTTGCTGCAGATTTGTCGGCAGCACATCTATGATGCGACTCTGCCGTTCCACCAAATCCCAAAGGTGCTTAACTGGATGGAGATCTGGTGACTGTGGAGGCCATTGGAGTACAGAGAACTCATTGTTATGTTCAAGAAACCAGTTTTAGATGATCTGAGCTGTGTGACGTGGTGCATTATCCTGCTGGAAGGAGCCATCAGAAGATGGGTACACTGTAGTCATAAAGGGATGGACATGGTCAGCAGCAATGCTCAGGTAAGTCATGGCATTTAAATGATGCTCAATTGGTACTAAGGGGCCCAATGTGTGCTAAGAAAATATCCCCCACACCATTATACAACCAGCCTAAACCATTGATACAAGGCAGGATGGATCCATGCTTTCATGCTGTTTATGCCGAATTCTGATCCTCCCATCTGAATGTCGCAGCTAAAATCGAGACTCATCAGACTAGACAACGTTTTCCCAATCTTCTATTGTCCCATTTTAGTGAGCCTGTGAAAATTGTAGCCTCAATTTCCTGTTCTTAGCTGACAGGAGTGGCACCTGGTGTAGTCTTCAGCTGCTTCTAGGTTCAATGTGTTGTGCTTTCAGAGATGGTATTCTGCATACCTTAGCTGTAATGAGTGGTTATTAGGGATGAGCCGAACACCCCCCTGTTCGGTTCGCACCAGAACATGGGAACAGGAAAAAAGTTCGTTCGAACACGCGAACACCGTTAAAGTCTATGGGACACGAACATGAATAATCAAAAGTGCTAATTTTAAAGGCTTATATGCAAGTTATTGTCATAAAAAGTGTTTGGGGACCTGGGTCCTGCCCCAGGGGACATGGATCAATGCAAAAAAAAAGTTTTAAAACGGCCATTTTTTCAGGAGCAGTGATTTTAATAATGCTTAAAGTCAAACAATAAAAGTGTAATATCCCTTTAAATTTCGTACCTGGGGGGTGTCTATAGTATGCCTGTAAAGGGGTGCATGTTTCCCGTGTTTAGAACAGTCTGACAGCAAAATGACATTTCAAAGAAAAAAAGTCATTTAAAACTACTCGCGGCTATTGCATTGCCGGTCCGACAATACACATAAAAGTTCATTGATAAAAACGGCATGGGAATTCCCCACAGGGGAACCCCGAACCAAAATAAAAAAAAAAAATGACGTGGGGGTCCCCCTAAATTCCATACCAGGCCCTTTAGGTCTGGTATGGATATTAAGGGGAACCCTGGCCAAAATTAAAAAAGAAAAATGATGTGGGGGTCCCCCCAAAAATCCATACCAGACCCTTATCCGAGCACGAAACCTGGCAGGCCGCAGGAAAAGAGGGAGGGACGAGAGAGTGCCCCCCCTCCTGAACCGTACCAGGCCACATGCCCTCAACATTGGGAGGGTTTTTTGGGGTGGCCCCCCAAAACACCTTGTCCCCATGTTGATGAGGACAAGGGCCTCATCCCCACAACCCTGGCCGGTGGTTGTGGGGATCTGCGGGCGGGGGGCTTATCGGAATCTGGAAGCCCGCTTTAACAAGGGGACCCCCAGATCCCGCCCCCCCCCCCGTGTGAAATGGTAACTGTCAAAAATGTTAAAAATGACAAGAGACAGTTTTTGACAATTCCTTTATTTAAATGCTTCTTCTTTCTTCTTTCTTCTATCTTCCTTCATCTTCTTCTGGTTCTTCTGGCTCTTCTGGTTCTTCCTTCGGTGTTCTCGTCCAGCATCTCCTCCGCGGCGTCTTCTATCTTCTTCTCCTCGGGCCGCTCCGCACCCATGGCATGGGGGGAGGCTCCCGCTCTTCTCTTCATCTTCTTGAAGAAGAAGATGAAGGAAGATAGAAGATAGAAGAAAGAAGAAGCATTTAAATAAAGGAATTGTCAAAAACTGTCTCTTGTCATTTTTAACATTTTTGACAGTTTTTTAGTGAAATGATACCCCCTTACCATTTCACACAGGGGGGCCGGGATCTGAGAGTCCCCTTGTTAAAGGGGGCTTCCATATTCTGATAAGCCCCCCGCCCGCAGACCCCCACAACCACCGGCCAGGGTTGTGGGGATGAGGCCCTTGTCCTCATCAACATGGAGACAAGGTGTTTTGGGGGGGCTACCCCAAAGCACCCTCCCAATGTTGAGGGCATGTGGCCTGGTACGGTTCAGGAGGGGGGTCGCTCTCTCGTCCCCCCCTCTTTTCCTGCAGCCTGCCAGGTTGCGTGCTCGGATAAGGGTCTGGTATGGATTTTTGGGGGGGCCCCACGCCGTTTTTTTTTTTACATTTTGGTGCGGGGTTCCCCTTAAAATCCATACCAGACCTAAAGGGTCTGGTATGGAATTTAGGGGGACCCCACATCATTTTTTTTTTTTAATTTTGGTTCGGGGGTTCCCCTGTGGGGAATTCCCATGCCGTTTTTATCAATGAACTTTTATGTGTATTATCGGACCGGCAATGCAATAGCCGCTGTAATGGAAATTTGTAAGTTCTGTATATAATTGTATTGTATTTTGTATGTATTGCACATTGCCTTCACTGTGCAACAGCTCTAATAATGTTTTCAGTAAATGTTTACATTCTTTCGAGTCCTGATTAGAATAAGCCTGCCTATGTAACGCCCCTTGTTACGATAAACCTACAATTGTAATATTAATGTGATACCTACGTAATCATGTGCATAAAAACCTTCAATTGCGTCATAATAAAGCAGAACAGTAATTTGGAAAGATGCTGAGCGTATCTTTTGTGTCTGTTCCCTACTGCAGTAGTTATTATTAATTTGGAACCACTAATCAATATGAGGATAGGAGTTGCCTATCATCAATTCAACCGAGTCAGCATGGCGAGCCAGCCAGGAGGGGATTCCAGGTGACCCTGAGTATCCGAAACGAGGAGCTTGAGACGATCCGGGAATTTCTGATAATCAGCCGGCTGAGGTAAGCCTTTTGCTTACATTTGAGTTATCAGACTTCCTTGATCGGTAAGGCATTTTCGGGACAAAGGCTACCTATTTTACTCCCCTTAATCGAACTGTATTGATTGGTGGTTATATGTTATGTTGTCCCTGTCTACTGTCCATCGGAGTGTTATAGATAAGAAAGGGGAGAATAGTACTGTTCACAGGTATATGTAGTACATCTGCTAGATAAAGTAGTTTAGAGGCAAGAGGGTATAGGCACAAGTAGAGAAGAGAGAAGACTGGCCAGTCATTATGGGCATTGAATTAAGTAAGGGAATGAAGGGTAAGAGACCCTCAAAAATGCCCAGCGCAAGAGGAGCGCTATATATGAACCAAAGGTGCGGTTCCGCCTGTACTGAGCCCCTAGATTAATGGTTAGAGTGGACATGGATCCACAATGGGTAACTGGGTTACCAAAGTCCACAGGGACTAAGAATCGTGCAGAGTAAATAGCTAAAGAAACAGTTATCTATGTGAGCAGGATGGATCAAGGGTGACATTAGAACTAGACAGAAAGGGACATTTTCATGTTAAGTTGTGGGATGAATTTGGGGTCAGGCACTACAACTATTAGAGTCAGAAACAGAGAAATGAGAGGTAAAACAGAATACTTTATATGTTGTCAGAGAGGGAAGATGGGACGAGCACTCTGGCTCCCCATCTGATCATAGAATCATAGAAGCTAGATATAAAAGTTATTTAAACAAAATAAGGAAAGCAGAATTTAGGCAGGGAAATATTAAAGAGTTAAACGAAAGTGAGAGAATGATATGCATGTGTTGTGTACAAATGGGAAAAATGTAAGCGATTTTAGAGAGATATTGGTGTGTGTGCGAATGCTGGGACCTTTAGTTCTATTGCTTGTGTGTGTCATGTACGCAGAAGTGACCCCCTCCTTTGTGCTCTCATGAAAGAAATGTGGCTGGGATGAGAGGTTAGTGATAAGCTGGAAGGACATCATGCCAATTCCAGTTTTTTAGACAAAACATTTATAACAAAATGTGCCAGGTTAACGAATCTAATGGTAAACAATGTGATCACAATTATTTTAAATCTGTTTTCCAAACATGGTAAAATGAAGGTTACATTTAACCGTGTATTACACAAATTGAATATCCTTTGATAGTGGAAACAGTGCATTTAAAAAAGGGAAATTAAGTAAAATTAAGTAGTAATGAGTATTCATTTCTAATATGAGTTTAACAATTTTAACAATAATATAGATATATTGAAACTGGTTTAGACAACCTTTGGTTGGAAATGAAGTCCAGGTTATTGGGGAAATTTGTAAAAATGGGATTAGTTTAGATTAAGATAACAATTTTGTAATTTTACATTTATACAATAAGCCCTTATTGAGAGAAAAAAAAGATTAAGATGAGGTTGTTATTTTGAATAAAGCTGCCATAATATTTAACAAAGCCAAGATGGATGGGATACATAAGAAGTTTTTCTACAAAAATTATATTGTAAGGTTTTTGATGAAAACTTGATGTGCGGTCCATGATGTAAGAGTAATAATAGATAAAATTTAAATATAACAGACCCATCACATCAAGTCCACACACCCTGTTAGGATAGATGCCGCCTGCAGCCAGTTGTTTTATAGTTTTTGATGCTTTCTGGTCCATCATACAGATTGGTCCTTTTGTTTTTATTTATTTTTATTTTTGAAATCCAAAGCAGAATGTGTGGATTGTGAAATGATGTGCCCCTTTTTCTTGTAAAGTACAGTGGTATAAGCAGAAGAATAGTTTTGGATTTATGGACATCTCTGCATGACCGCAGGGTATTGTTATCATTTATTATAATATTGCCAGGAAAAAGTTGTCTTTTGAAACATGAAACTGGAGTTCTTACACAAATAGTGTGATAGAAAACAAGCCATTGTAATATATTTATGCAAGCTGGACCCAGTAATGAAGGGTTCACCCCGATATATCAGAGCTGTAGCTCTTATGCAAAGGTGCTATTAGACAAAGTTAGATATTGTTTTGGTCAATGGTCCGACATTCTGTGCAGCAAATTTACAGCTAACTAAATGTTTGTCTAATGAAAGGTTTAAAATATGAGTTTGTTTATGTACAAATCTAACAATGAAAAATGCGTACATTTATTCAAAAGAAAGGAAAAGACGCATGTGTTAAATTGATGACATAGGAATCAGCTGCTGTGAGCCCAGTGCAGGACACACTCCCTGAAGACCCAGATATTTAATTTTTTGTAGATTTGAGGATGCAGTTTATCACCCAGAAGGATACTCTGTATTCAAAGTCATTGGATCCTTTTTTCCCCAGCTCAAGAAGCAGAGCTCCATGTTTTAGTAAAGCCTGTGAGCTATAAAAAGAGTGTATATTTATATAGATAGTCGAGATATAGAGAGCTTTTGGTTCCATTTAAAGGGCCAGAAGTTTGTTTTTACTTCGGCAGGTAAACCAACCAAGCATGCCAAGTTAATTTGATTGGCTGTTTTCAGCCTTCCAGGTTCTTGCTGAGGTAGCCATATTAACTTTCACACATGGAAGCAGACCAGGTGACTCTAAGGATGCTGCATTTACAGCCCCGGACACTTGATGGGTCTGTGCAACTCACAGATTCCACCCTAGTTCTGGCCCAGTATAGCTGGGAATAATAATTATACTTTAAGGACCCCAGAACGAGAAGAACAAGTGGTCCACAGGGGGCAACTTCTTATGAAACAGGACTTTGGAAAAGGTGATCATTTATGTCTGCCAGCCACTCTTTTCCCTTCAGCTTGACACATGGACCGTGTCATCAGTCACAAGAAGTTATGGCTGCCTTAGTAAATGAGCGTGGGATAGAGCCAGGGTTCATCACAGTTGTTTTTATAACATACCACTTCTTGTTTTACCTGTTACCAAAGGTGTTACCAAAAGCTGAACATCCCTCCCAGAGATTACAAAAAGATATATCCAGATGCCCAAGTTAGGATCTTACGAGTATGCATTTTGTCTGTATGGACATGTTTTTTGGATGTCCAGTGGCAAATGCTACTGCAAAGGCCACAGTAAAAAGTGTTATCAGAAGTAGTTTGTAAGTACAGAGTGCCAGAAAGTACAGAGAGTAACAGAGGAAATCATTTTTATAGGAGAGTCCTTACTAGAAGTTTTGAGGTTTTATTTTTACACCCCCTACTGTCTACAATGTAGCGGACAAAGTAGAGTAAGAAACTAGAAAACTTTTGCCTGAATGTTTTCTTATATTTTATGAAGCCCCTAAGGGGGATGTTGGACTCTCTCCCTATGGGATTTGGTTTGGGAGTGTGTTACTCACTTGCTTATATTTTGTCTCAGCAGCTGAAGTCCTCCATTCGGATCTCACGGAGAATGCTGATGATCTTTTAAGGTTTTTTACAAACTCATTTATGTGTTTTCTCCCCAATTCCAGATCCTAAAAGTTTGGAAGGATCTAAAACTAAAGCCAGGTGACTTTTGGATTGTTAAGAGACATTTATATATAAGGAAATGTTTGGAGACTCAATACAGCATCTATTTCATGTACAGTTTTTGCAAAACTTGAAGGAAAAGTCACCTGGATCCACACCAGACACTGCAAAAATGACTAAATTAAAGAAATCTCTGTGTTTGATTTGTTTCCCTCTTGTGATCACAGTCTAGGGTACTTTTTGATTAAATTACTTTAATTGTAAGGGATATATATATATTTGAAATGTAGTTCAGCCATGTTGAAGTCATATTTGTCTTTTGTACGTTTTCCATTTTATGTAGAATTGTCTGTGTTTACATATGCTGATAAGTCAGCATGTCCACAATTCAGCTAGAAGGCCATTCTGGCCACAGGAGTGTACAGCCAGTACTCTGTAAATATGTCTTATCAATCATTTGTTTTTCACAATGAAAAGTCATTTGGTAATGAAAAAGTTGCTCAGCTATTATTTTCTCCACAATGGAGTTTTTTTTTTGCCTCTTTGGCCAGGACTACCTCCACCTAAGCATGTGGAGGTTCCAGGTTAAAGGTGATAGCAGGTATGGTTAGTGATCAAAATATTGATCAAAAGAGGGGAGACTGTAATGGAAATTTGTAAGTTCTGTATATAATTGTATTGTATTTTGTATGTATTGCACATTGCCTTCACTGTGCAACAGCTCTAATAATGTTTTCAGTAAATGTTTACATTCTTTCGAGTCCTGATTAGAATAAGCCTGCCTATGTAACGCCCCTTGTTACGATAAACCTACAATTGTAATATTAATGTGATACCTACGTAATCATGTGCATAAAAACCTTCAATTGCGTCATAATAAAGCAGAACAGTAATTTGGAAAGATGCTGAGCGTATCTTTTGTGTCTGTTCCCTACTGCAGTAGTTATTATTAATTTGGAACCACTAATCAATATGAGGATAGGAGTTGCCTATCATCAATTCAACCGAGTCACCGCGTAGTTTTAAAAGACTTTTTTTCCTTTGAAATGTCATTTTGCTGTCAGACTGTTCTAAACACGGGAAACATGTGCCCCTTTACAGGCATACTATAGACACCCCCAAGGTACGAAATTTAAAGGGATATTACACTTTTATTGTTGACTTTAAGCATTATTAAAATCACTGCTCCTGAAAAAACGACCGTTTTTAAAACTTTTTTTGCATTGATCCATGTCCCCTGGGGCAGGACCCGGGTCCCCAAACACTTTTTATGACAATAACTTGCATATAAGCCTTTAAAATTAGCACTTTTGATTTCTCCCGTAGACTTTTAAAGGGTGTTCCGCTGCATTCAAACTTGCGAACAGCTGATGTTCGAGTCGAGCATGAGTTCGACTCGAACTCGAAGCTCATCCCTAGTGGTTATTTAAGTTACTGTTGCCCTTCTATCATCTCCAACTAGTGTGCCCATTCTCCTCTGACCTCAACAAGGCATTTTTGTCAACACAACTGCCGCTCACTGCATATTTTCTCCTTTTCAGACCATTCTCTATAAACCCTAGAGATGGTTGTGCATGAAAATCGCAGTAGATCAGCAGTTTTTGAAATAGTCAGACCAGCCCATCTGGCACCAACAACCATGCCACTCCAAAGTCACTAAAAGTGGTTGTAAACCCCATTCATGAAATCTGACCTGGACACATATATCTGTAGTGTTTACTTATCTCTCTCCAAAGCTCTGAGTGCTGTGTCTTTCTACTGCTCCGTTACTCTGTTATCAGCATGATAACATCTGACCAGCTCACCAACACATGAGATAAAAGCAGCTGCAACCTTAGAGACAGATTAGCAGAGAGCTTGTCTATTCAGGCTGCAGCTCAGCAAGTTTCTTCGATCCTCTGCCTATGGGGGGGTTGTGTGCCTTTCATCCAGCTCTGTATGCCCAGACTACCCTCCCACTGCTGAATGAGGAAGATCTCTACCACAATGTGCACATTCTAAAGAATGTAGAAAGGGAAAGACAGCAGATAAACAAGTAAAGCTTACGTACGGAGATTTGTTTCATCTCTGTGTATCATGTGTGATGCTATTCACTTCAGTGGGTATAGGAGAGGGTTTCCATCCACTTTAAATCCTTTTTCTTCCCCATTCTGATGCTCAATTTGAACTTCAGATAGTCGCCTTCACCACAACTAGATGCCTAAATGCATTGAGTTTTTGCCATTTGATTGGCTGATTAGCTATTCGTGTTACAAAGCAATTAAACAGGTGTACCTAATAAAGTGGCCGGTGAGTGTATATAGTTTCTGAACAAGTTAAACAGAACTGGTCCCAGGACAGAGCCTTGGAGTATTGGCCCGTTTACAACTCCAGACCACTCAGAAAATATACCATTAATCACTGCCCTCTAGACACGCTCCTGCAACCAGTTTTCTATCCAGGTACCTACAATATCATCAATGCCAAAATACTTTAATTTGTACATTAAGTGTTTAATAGGTACAGTAACAAATGCCTTAGAGAAATGTAGATACACTACATTTAATTAATGTAGCATTGAGCATAATGCTGTAAAGCAAGTAGAATAAATTCAGTACTTGGATTTAGTGTAGTTTGAATGTGTCACGCTACCAATCAGCGTTCCAAATCTCAAAGGTGTTCAGTAGGTTTGGGGTCAGAGCTCTGTGAAGGCCACTTGAGTTCCTCTACACCAAACTAATCAAACTGTGTAATTATGGAGCTTACTTTGCACACATGAATACAGTCATTTTGGAGTAGAAAAGTATTTTCACAAGTGCACAGTTGTCTAAATGTCTTTGTACACTGTAGCATAAACTGCCACCTCACAGTGGAAACACCTCAACTTAATAGTTTGGAGGAGTATCTACATATAAGAGTTTATCAATGTTTTCACCCAAGATTCACACGTTTACTCACGATTCACCCAGTTTCATAATAACATGCAACTGGTAAAATGGTTTAATCTTGGGTGAAAGTTGTGTGAATCTTGGGTAAAAACATTGATAAGACCCTTGTATGTGGACAAAATATTGAGTTCAGGTGTTTCCAGTGAAGGGAACTGTTTGTGCTATAGTGTACAAAGATATTTTAGACAATTGTGCACTAAGGTATAGTCAGTTAGACCTGTTGAGGATTTAAACAGGCCGACATTAAATAAGAACGATGGCTGAAGATGCTCCATAAGTGTAACATGCTCCGTTCTTCATGAAAATGTTCAAGTCTTTTTACAATACATTGATACCATAGTCCTTGGGTACACGTGGATGGTCTTACCTACTGATTTTGATCAAATACATTCACGCTAAGCTTAGTTAACAAGCTTACTGTTTATAAAAGAATTTGATTATGAAAAGGAAAAAGAAAGCTGTTCAAAATAGCTTTCCAAGAGTTGTTGTGACAATGGTACTTAAAGCTCTTTCTAATGAGAAGTACAATTGCTTGTTCAATCTTCTGCTCATAAATGTCAAGGTTGTAAATGGCTATTATGAGGTTTCCAGTTTTACTTCTCTTTGCAGTGAGCCAGGTGCATTGAATGTTATTATTTTTAAGTATGGCTTCATTTAGAGGCAATGCAATCAGGCCTGGGTGGGCAATTTAAAAATCTTGGTGTAAGACAGAGGGCTAGTGTAGGTGTCAGTCAAAGTTGACTCTTGAGTAATTGGCTTTGTCCAGGGTAACATCAGCTGGCTTGAATTATTCTTTAGCATGTGGAATGACGAGAGAGGGAACATGTAGATGGAATTTGTCTCTCTACATTTTGTGAAACGTGCACGTACATTTAAATACAGTTATACACTCTACATTGTGCCCACTCACTCTTCCCATTCTGACAATCTCTCCATTAGCTTCAAGTCGTCCAACGAATACATTTCAAAATACCAACAACATACAAGTTTATAAACAACTTAGCCCCCAGCTACATCACAATGTCTCAAAATATCACCCAAACTATCCCCTCTGCTCCTCTCAAGACCTCCTGTTTTCTTAGTACTTCATCATCCCTTCGCATGCTTGCATCCAGGACTTCTCCAGAGCCTCTCCCATCTTCTGGAACTCTCTACCTCAATCTGTCAAGCTGTCTTCTATCCTGGAATAATGACAATAAAAAGTCCCACATATTCTTTTGTGTCCTTAGAATGTCATAGCAGTGCCCATGTCCAACAGTCCAGTTATGACAAGCTTTTATATGATTTCAGCACCAAACTAATCAAACTGTGTAATTATGGAGCTTACTTTGCACACATGAATACAGTTATTTTGGAGTAGAAAAGTATTTTCACAAGTTTGAAAGTGTACAGTTGTCTAAATGTCTTTGTACACTGTAGCATAAACTGCCACCTCACTGGAAACACCTGAACTTAATAGTTTGGAGGAGTATCTACATATAAGAGTCTACTTATCAATGTTTTCACCCAAGATTCACACAACGTTTACTCACAATTCACCCATTTTCATAATAACATGCAACTGGTAAAATACAAATTTATCCACAACTTAGCCCCCAGCTATATCACAAAACTTGTCTCAAAATAACACCCAAAATATCCCCTCTGCTCCTCTCAAGACCTCCTGTTTTCTTAGTACTTCATCATCCCTTCGCATGCTTGCATCCAGGACTTCTCCAGAGCCTCTCCCATCTTCTGGAACTCTCTAACTCGATCTGTCAAGCTATCTTCTATCCTGGAATAATGACAATAAAAAGTCCCACATATTCTTTTGTGTCCTTAGAATGTCATAGCAGTGCTCATGTCCAACAGTCCAGTTATGACAAGCTTTTATATGATTTCAGCACATATAAGAATGAAGTGATGAAACAATTTCTTTTAAGAAGTGTGATTCTTGTTGCGGTGATCCTAATTGATGTAACATGTGCACCACACACCACAATTACCACCACATGCAAAAAAAAAAACTCTCCCCTTTGGGAATAAACCCACCAGATGGTGAAAATTTAAATGCCTTTTCTAATAATCTTTGGCTGTCGCTTCAAAAGAACATCCACCAGCTCTGCTATGGCTCTTACTGGGTATACATGGCTTCAATATAGTACGATCGTGTGAAAGAATAAAAATATCCACATAGGGTAATCCTGTTTACAAGACATTTATTGTTGCCAATGCCCCCCTTACAAGATAGACGTACTAGCTTAAAAATGTCAAGTATAAAGTGAGCTGAAAGCGTAGTCACCAGTCACCGGTCATGCTGAGGAGGAAGACGGCTGTAACAGCAATCGTTGTGTCCTCTTCCTTGTTTCCAGCTGGCTGTGACCCATAAACGTCACTTCCGGTTTGTCATATAGATCACGCAACTGATGCTTTTTGTCACTTACGACTTCAACGGAGTGCGTGATCTCACGACGTGACTCCTGGACTTTAATAGGGCGAATTCCGTCCCCCGGCCTGTTAACCATTTGTGTACATTCTACCACTCCACCCAGACCTGTTGAGGATTTAAACAGGCCGACATTAAATAAGAACGATGGCTGAAGATGCTCCATAAGTGTAACATGCTCCGTTCTTCATGAAAATGTTCAAGTCTTTTTACAATACATTGATACCATAGTCCTTGGGTACACGTGGATGGTCTTACCTACTGATTTTGATCAAATACATTCACGCTAAGCTTAGTTAACAAGCTTACTGTTTATAAAAGAATTTGATTATGAAAAGGAAAAAGAAAGCTGTTCAAAATAGCTTTCCAAGAGTTGTTGTGACAATGGTACTTAAAGCTCTTTCTAATGAGAAGTACAATTGCTTGTTCAATCTTCTGCTCATAAATGTCAAGGTTGTAAATGGCTATTATGAGGTTTCCAGTTTTACTTCTCTTTGCAGTGAGCCAGGTGCATTGAATGTTATTATTTTTAAGTATGGCTTCATTTAGAGGCAATGCAATCAGGCCTGGGTGGGCAATTTAAAAATCTTGGTGTAAGACAGAGGGCTAGTGTAGGTGTCAGTCAAAGTTGACTCTTGAGTAATTGGCTTTGTCCAGGGTAACATCAGCTGGCTTGAATTATTCTTTAGCATGTGGAATGACGAGAGAGGGAACATGTAGATGGAATTTGTCTCTCTACATTTTGTGAAATGTGCACGTACATTTAAATACAGTTATACACTCTACATTGTGCCCACTCACTCTTCCCATTCTGACAATCTCTCCATTAGCTTCAAGTCGTCCAACGAATACATTTCAAAATACCAACAACATACAAGTTTATAAACAACTTAGCCCCCAGCTACATCACAATGTCTCAAAATATCACCCAAACTATCCCCTCTGCTCCTCTCAAGACCTCCTGTTTTCTTAGTACTTCATCATCCCTTCGCATGCTTGCATCCAGGACTTCTCCAGAGCCTCTCCCATCTTCTGGAACTCTCTACCTCAATCTGTCAAGCTGTCTTCTATCCTGGAATAATGACAATAAAAAGTCCCACATATTCTTTTGTGTCCTTAGAATGTCATAGCAGTGCCCATGTCCAACAGTCCAGTTATGACAAGCTTTTATATGATTTCAGCACCAAACTAATCAAACTGTGTAATTATGGAGCTTACTTTGCACACATGAATACAGTTATTTTGGAGTAGAAAAGTATTTTCACAAGTTTGGAAGTGTACAGTTGTCTAAATGTCTTTGTACACTGTAGCATAAACTGCCACCTCACTGGAAACACCTGAACTTAATAGTTTGGAGGAGTATCTACACATAAGAGTCTACTTATCAATGTTTTCACCCAAGATTCACACAACGTTTACTCACAATTCACCCATTTTCATAATAACATGCAACTGGTAAAATACAAATTTATCCACAACTTAGCCCCCAGCTATATCACAAAACTTGTCTCAAAATAACACCCAAAATATCCCCTCTGCTCCTCTCAAGACCTCCTGTTTTCTTAGTGATCTCACGACGTGACTCCTGGACTTTAATAGGGCGAATTCCGTCCCCCGGCCTGTTAACCATTTGTGTACATTCTACCGCTCCACCCATACAACTCCCCCAATGATTGGGAATGCAGGGAAAGAGAAGTCTATGGCGCACATAACTGAGAGGCGGACGCAAGCCACCTTGTTATATTAGTGCAAAAATATACAATGCATTTCTCAAAAAATTGTTTTGGTTGTATGGCAAGTCATTTCTTTGACTTAATGCCCAGTTTCATGCCAGAAGTGAATCGTCGGGCTGTATTATTGTATAGAGAGAGGACACATCTGCAGTTACCAGCAGTGCCTCTTCTATGCCTACCAGGTCCACATTTTGTAAACAATTCAGAAAGTTTTTAGTGTCTTTAAGGTAAGACTTAGTTTGGACCACGCTTTTTTGCAAATGGTAGGCATAGAAGAGGTACTGCTGGTAACTGCAGATGTGTCTTCTCTCTATACAATAATACAGCACGACTATGCACTTCTGGCATTAAACTGGGCATTAAGTCAAAGAGACAACTTGCCATACAACCAAAAAATGTTTTTGAGAAATGCCCTGGATTTTTGCCTATCCTATAACTATTTTTGGCACGGAAGTAATTTTTTCTCACAGCAGAGAGGTGTTGCTATGGGCGCAAAAAGTTTGCGCCCAGTATTGCAAATTTATTAATGAGTGAATGCGAGGATAAAGCCATTCATAGCGTAAAAAGAGAGGAGTTAATCTTTTATAAACGTTATATTGATGACTTGTTTTTCATTTGGGCAGGATCAACAGAATCTCTCAAATCATTTGTCCTGGAATTGAATATGAATAATAACAATATTAAGCTCACTTTCAATGGAATAATGAGGAAATTAATTTTATAGATGTCAATGTATATTGTCAGAATGATAAGTTGGAGACGAAAGTCTTCTTTAAGCCAACAGATCATAGTAGTTACCGGCACCACCCTCTCTGGCTCAAGAACATCCCTAAAGGACAGATCATGAGGGTGAAGAGAAATTGTTCCCAGAATGACAATTTTATTGTGAAGTCAAAAATCTTGACAGATAAATTTGAGGCTAGGGGCTATAATCCACAGTTTCTGGATAAGATAGTGGATGAAGTCCTAATTATCCCTAGAGAAGAATGCCTAAAAGATAAAACCCCTCTGAAACAAAACAACAATAAAGAGTGGAGCTTTATTTCAGGGTTCCATTCGTAATTCAGAGAGGTTGAATCCATTTTTAAAGAACATTGGCATGTACTACTCCTTGATAAAAAGCTTAATACAGTTCTTTCACCTGTTCCTAATTTGATATACAGAAAAAAGCCCCCGCTTTGGAGATAAGGTCATCAAAAAAGTATGGGACCCTCCCACCATACCTCCCTCTTTTTTGGGATAGGGATGGCTTTTTCACATGTAGAAGGTGTAAAGCTTGTAGGGAGGTTTCCAGACCGATTAAGGGCTTGGAAAACTTCATGTCAACTTCAAACAATAAACATTTTGATATTAAGCAGTCTATCACCTACAACACCACACATGTGGTGTACGCTTTAGAATGTCCATGCGGTTTTATGTACATAGGACGCACAAAAAGCCCTTTAAAAGTAAGAATAGCTGAGCATGTACATAATATAAAGATTAGATTCAAAGAACATAACGTCTCCTTACACTTTAAATTAAAACACAATCAGAATGCTTCTAGTTTGAAATTTTGGGGTTTTGAGTTCCTTAAACCATGTTGGAGGGGATCTAATATCATCAGGGACCTATAAAAACGCAAAACTCATTGGATTTTCCTTACAGACACTCTTTCACCTAAAGGACATTGAGTTAGACATCAATTACTTGATCAGTGGTGCCTAATATAGCTGTAGACACATCACTCCTCTCTATTATTGTATTTGGAGTTTTTATTTTAGGATACGCTTATTGATCGTTTAAAAAGTCACATTACTTAATATGCCTTTTCATCTTATTTTAAATATTATTTATTCAAACTATTTATTTTACTTTCTCTCTCCTCCTTCTGTTGAGGGGTATATCTAAAAACTAGTCCAAAAATAAGCTTTTTTATGATAAGCTTTTACAGTGAGCTTTTTTACGATAAGCTTTTTTGTAATAAGCTTTTTCAATTTTGACAATAAGCTTTTTCTACTTTAATTTCAATTTAGAAATGTTTACATTTTCCTAATCTTCTTGATTGTCTCATAAACTTTTATATCTACAGTAGTTTATTAATTCTGTTTTTTAGAGAATTTTTATTTAATTTTTTAACATGCAATAGTCTTTGATAGGATTATGGGTAATCCACGATTGTATCAGTGACGTATTTATATATGTCTTATATATTTGTTCCTTAAAGAGTGACATTCTTAATTCCGTTGCTTTCTGCGATGGATGTTTATTTTTGCACCAATATAACAAGGTGGCTTGCGTCCGTCTCTCGGTTGTGTGCACCATAGACTTCTCTTTCCCTGCATTCCCAATCATTGGGGGAGTTGTATGGGTGGAGCGGCGGAATGTACACAAATGGTTAACAGGCCAAGGGGGAACTCGCCCTATTAAAGTCTGAGAGTCACGTCGTGAGATCACACCCTCTGTTGAAGTTGGAAATGATGAAACGCGTCAGTTGGTGATCTCTACGACAAACCGGAAGCGACATTTGCGGGTCACGGCCAGCTGGAAACACCAGGAAGAGGACACAGCGATTGCTGTTACAGCCGTTTGCCTCCTCATCATGACGGGTGACTGGTGACTATGCTTTCAGCTCACTTTATATTTGCTCTTTGACATTTTTAAGCTAGCACGTAAATCTTGCAAGGGGGGCATTGACAACAATAAATGTTTTGTAAACAGGATTACGCTATGTGGATATTTTTATTCTTTCACATGATCGTACTATATTGAAGCCATGTATACCCAGTAAGAACCATAGCAGAGCTGGTGGATGTTCTTTTGAAGCAACAACCAAAGATTATTAGAAAAGGCATTAAAATTTTTGCCATCTGGTGAGTTTATTCCCAAAGGGGAGAGTTTTTTCACACGTGGTAGTAATTGTGGTGTGTGGTGCACGTGTTACATCAATTAGCATGACCGCAACAAGAATCACACTTCTTCAGAGAAATTGTTTCCATGCTTCATTCTTATATGTGCTGAAATCATATAAAAGCTTTTCATACCTGGACATGAGCGCTGCTATGACATTCTAAGGACACAAAAGAATGTGTGGGACTTTTTATTGTCATTATTCCATTTACGCTTTATTTGACAGCAGCTGCTGACATAAATACAGAAGTTGCTGAGTTTATGTCTTATTTAGATTAAAACTAAATTTTATCCAGATAACATCTATTCCTCAAAAGGGTTTTTTATTTTGGCGCAGAGTTGTGCTATTGGGCCTTTTATAGCATTTTTGTATTTTTATCTTCTATCCTGTCCACCTTTGGGTGATCCCTAAAAACTCGTCTTTTCGGGGAAACCTATCCTGCCTCTGCCTAACACCTAAACTTTTGTTTCTTTATCAACTCATCTTCATACTGTTCTTACCTTTTGTACCACTTGCCCCTCCCTATTAGATTGTAAGCAGTTATGAAGAGGGCCATCCAAACCCTCTTGTCTTGAATTTTATTTAAACTGTTCTGTCTCCCTTTAAATTGATCAGAAACTCTTAGATATTGGGGGGAGGTTACTACTGAACTAGAAAACAGAAGTATAAGAGACACATCACATGGATTATAAATAATGTCCCTTGTACTTGATTTGTGTGGGGTTTTTTTTTTAAGTAGTCTTAGGTTTTAACCACTTGCTGCCCTCCATATAGCAAAATGACGGCGGCAAAGTGGTTTCATTATCCTGACCGGATGTCATATAATGTCACCAAGATATCAAGCCGCTGCGCGCCCCCGTGGGTGCGCATTGTGGTGATCGTTGTTGCGGTGTGTCAGTCTGACACCCCGCAACACCGATCTAGGTAAAGAGTCTCTGACAGAGACTCTTTACTATGTGATCAGCCGTGTCCAATCAAGGCTGATCACAGTGTAAACAGGAAGAGCCGTTGATCGGCTTTTCCTCACTCGCGTCTGTCAGACGCGAGTAGAGGAGAGCCAATCAGCTGCTCCTCTGACAGGGGGGTCTGTGCTGATTGTTTATCAGCGCAGCCCCCCGAGGATGCCCACACTGGACCACCAGGGATGCCACTAGGACCACCAGGGATGTCACCACCAGGTATTCCACCCTAGACCACCAGGGATGCCAATCAGTGCCCACAATGGATGCCAATTAGTGCCCACAATGGATGTCAATCAGTGCCCACAATGGGCATCACTGATTGGCAGGCATTTTTGTTTGGCACTGATTGGCATCCATCCGTACCATCAATTAGTACCATCAATTAATCATCAGTGCCATCTATCAGTGCCCATCCATGCCCATCTGTGCCACCTATCAGTGCCCATGCGTGCCACCTATCAGTGCCCATCCATGCTGCCTATCAGTGCCCATCCGTGCCACCTATCAGTGCCTATCAGTGCCACCCATGTGTACCCATTAGTGCCGCATATCTGTGCCACCTATCAGTGCCGCCTATCAGTGCTACCTCATCAGTGCCACCTCATTGGTGCCACCTCATCGGTGCCCATCAGTGCCACCTTATCAGTGCCCGTCAGTGCAGCCCCATCAGTGCCCATCAGTGAAGGAGAAAACTTATTTACAAAGTTTTGTAACAGAAACAACAAAAAAACATTTTTTTTCCAAAATTTTTGGTTCTTTTTTTTATTTGTTTAGCAGAAAATAAGAATCCCAGAGGTGATCAAATACCACAAAAAGAAAGTTCTATTTGTGGGAACAAAATGATAACAATTTAATTTGGGTACAGTGTTGTATGACGCAATTGTATGACGCGCAATTGTCATTCAAAGTGCGACACCGCTAAAAGCTGAAAATTGGTCTGGGCAGGAAGGTGTATAAGTGCCCTGTATTAAAGTGGTTAAAAAGCATTGACACTAGACACAGCCAGACAATAAGCAAGTCTAAGGCCATCCATACACGGAACAAATTTTTTTCCTGCAACCACGGGTTGCAGGAAAGAAATTCACTTGTTTCCTCCATCAACACAGTCAATGTTGATGGGGGAATCCCTCCTGCCGGGCCATTGTCTTCTCCCAGTGGGGGCGGGCGGGAAAAGCCATCCCCGCCGGGATAAGACAGTGATTGATGCTAGTGGCTATAGCAGCCGCTTGCGATAATGGTAAGCGAATCCAGCAGGCTGGTTGTACCCAAGTTGATCAATCGATCAACTTGGTACATTCAGCCTGCCCATTAATGTCACTGCTTTACGTATGGGGAGGGGAGGCTCGACAGCACCCACTACTTCTGCTTCCTTGTTGGTGTCACCCCTCTGGAGGGTGTCATCCGGGTGCGTTCCGCCCCCCCGCACCCCCATAGCTACGCCACTGTCGCTCTTCCATGTCTTTATGAACCTTGCTTTGTGCACTGGTGGGCAGTCATGTTGGAACAGGAAGGGGCCATCCCCAAACTGTACCCACAAAGTTGGGAGTATGAAACATACCAAAATGTCTTGGTATGCTGACACCTTAAGACCCTTTTCACACCGAGGGCGTTTTGCAGGCGCTATAGCGTTAAAAATAGCGCCTACAATCCGCCCTCAAACAGCTGCAGCATTGTCTCCAGTGTGAAAGCCCAAGAGAATTTTAGAGAATAATAAAAAGCACAAGGGCTTTCACACCGGAGCGCTGCGCTGGCAGGACGTCAGGAAACGTCCTGTCAGCAGCTTCTTTGGAGCGGTGAAGGAGCGGTGTGGTTACCACTCCTCCACTGCTGCTCCCATGGGATACCGCCGGCAAAACGCCGCTATTGCGGCGCATTGCAGGCGGTTTTAACCCTTTCTCGGCCGCTAGCGGGGGGTAAAAGCGCCCCGCTAGCGGCCAAAATGCGCCGCTAATCCAACGGTAAAACGCTGCCACAAATAGAGCTTTCTTTTGGTGGTATTTGATCACCTCTGCATTTTTTATTTTTTGCTCTATAAACAAAAAAAAGAGCGACAATTTTGAAAAAAAAAAATGTACTTTCTGCTATAAAACATTTCCAAAAAAATGTAAAAAACAAATTTATTTATCAGTTTAGGCCGATATGTATTCTGCTACAAATTACTGGTAAAGAAAAAATCACAATAAGCGTATATTGATTGGTTTGTGCAAAAGTTATCGCATCTACAAAATAGGGGAAATATTTATGCATTTTTATTATTTTATTTTTTTACTAGTAATGGCGGCGATCAGTGATTTTTAGCGGAACTGCGACAATGTGGCGGACAAATCGGACACCTAACTGACATTTTTTACACTTTTTTTGGAAACCAGTGACATTATTACAGTAATCAGTGCTAAAAATATGCACTGCTATTGTACTAATGACACTGGCAGGGAAGGGGTTAACATCAGGGGCGATCAAGGGGTTAAATGTGTTCCCTGTTTGTGTTTTCTAACTGTATGGGGGACTGTGTGACTGGTGAAACAAACAGATCAGTCTTCCTGCATAGCAGAAAGACAGGATCTGTGTGATCTCCCCTGCTGGGTGTTCAGTGTCCCCCTGTACCTTTAAGAAGGGGTGGCTCCCCTTCAGTCCACCTGCTCTCACCTATCCATCAGAATGCATGTGCCTCCACTGTGGGGACACTTATAAATTAGTGTTAGGTACCACAGATACCAGGGTGCCTTGACGAGGCTCTGTGGCTTAGGCATCCATTTGCAAATGTGTGCAGACTAAACCCCTGGTTTTAACACATACTGTTAGACAGGTTATTTGGTTGTCTGTGAGCTGGTCGGTAAGTTAACCGCTTCAGCACCGGAAGATTTGGCTGCTGAATGACCAGGCCATTTTTTCCGATTCGGCACTGCGTCGCTTTAACTGACAATTGCGCAGTTGTGCAGCGCTGCACCCAAACAAAATTGATGTCCTTTTTCCCCCACAAATAGAGCTTTCTTTTGGTAGTATTTGATCACCTCTGCGTTTTTTATTTTTTGCACTATAAACAAAAAAAAAGCGACAATTTTGAAAAAAACACAATATTTTGTACTTTTTGCTATAATAAATATCCCCAATTTTTTTTTTAAAAAAGCTAATTTTTTCTCAGTTTAGGCCATTGTGTATTCTTCTACATATTTTTGGGAATAAAAATCGCAATAAGCGTATATGGATTGGTTTGCGCAAAAGTTATAACGACTACAAAATAGTTTAATTTAGTTTAATTCAATAATTTATAGCATTCTTCTTCTTCTTTTTTTTTTTTTTTTACTAGTAATGGCGGCAATCTGTGATTTTTTTCGGGACTGCGACATTATGGCGGGCACATCGGATACTTTTGACACATTTTTAGGACCATTGGCATTTATACAGAGATCAGTGCTATAAAAATGCATTGATTACTGTACAAATGTTACTGGCAGGGAAGGGTTTAACACTAGGGGGCGATCAAGGGGTTAACTGTGTTCCCTCTCTGTGTTCTAACTGAAGGTGGGAGGGGATTGTCTAGGGGAGATGACAGATCGCTGTTCATACTCTGTATGAACAGACGATCAGTCTCTTCTCCCCTTAGAGAACCAGGATCTGTGTGTTTACACACAGATCCCGGTTCTCGGTGTGTCACAAGCGATCGCAGGAGCCCAGCGGTCATCGCGACTGCCGGGCACTCGCATCGGCTCTGGGGGCGAGCAGCGGGCACGCGCATGCCGCCCCTAGTGGCCACAGGGGGAAGCGACATTACATAACGTCGTTTCGCCCAGCCGTGCCATTCTGCCGAAACTGCGGCGGCTGGTCGGCAAGTGGTTAAGCTTGATTTTTCCCTTGGATTTATCCTTGGCCTTGTTTGTACCTGTCTAGCCTTCCAATGCTTCTTACTGCGATAGCCAGCTATAGATGGGAGCAAGTGGCATCTTTTTTGTATCATTTTTTTTTCTTTTTTGTTTTTAGAACAGAGATTTGCCTTGTTTACACAAGCAGATCCCCGTTCTGTCACTGCGGGGGGTCTATCATGGGTGGCCGGCAGACATCGAGTCTGATTGGATCCTCTGCTGGCCAATGGGAGCGCGCGCCCACAAAATCGAGTTCCCGCGCTGACGTACAGCGATTTGCAGGAACGAGCCACCTTGCCGCAGTATAATGACGGCGGCTGGTCGGGAAGCGGTTAATGATCTGTGTAACTTCAGATGTCCTCTTGAAAAAAAAAAATCTATTTTTTCTTGAATCTCAGAGCTTTAAACCTAATTGACTCTTTGATTTTAAGTCCTCAAAGTGTGACAAAGATTATGGGTTTTCTTGCCAGAGTTATCAGCTGACCAATTGGATTTCTTTTATAAGTATACTCCTGCGCTTCTCGCTGAGTGCCTATCAAGCCCAGACAATCGCTAAATGCGCCTCTTGCTGCTTTGTGTCATGAATTTATCAGATGCTTCAGTAAAACATGTCAAGATTGGAGGCCGAGCAGCCTTTATTAGATTAATGCGAGGGAAGTAGCAGAACATGATGTCTGCTGAACACGACAAGATGAGAACAGGATAGCGAGGGTAGAAAAAACAAAAAACAAGGTCTTTTCTATCTACAGGAAGCGAGCAAGTTGTTACGAAACGCTCGTTGCTACAAAGCCGTAATTCAGGAGGTAATTGTAAAGGCAGCAGGAAGGAGTGTGTTTGATTTTTCCTGATACAGAGATACCTTGGAGGTCACAGCTGAGTAAAGTTTAAATATTTAGAATACGTAAAATCTACAGATTCCTCTGGTGTGTTTGTTTGCATGGAGGAAATGTATTGGACAATTTAAAGCTGAAGTACAGGCAAATATAGAAGACTAAAATGAATGCTAATCTAAATTAATTAACCCCTTTAAAATGAATTTCCATTTTTGCAGTCAAATTTGGGAAAACACCCCACTATACAACACATCCGGAAAGTATTTACAGCGCTTCACTTTTTCCACATTTTGTTATGTTACCGCCTTATTCCAAAATTGATTAAATTCATTATTTTCCTCAAAATTCTACAAACAATACCCCATAATGACAACGTGAAAGAAGTTTGTTTGAGATCTTTGCAAATTTATTAAAAAAAAAAAATAAAAAAAAAAAAAAGTCCTATGTACATACAGTAAATATTCACAGCCTTTGCTCAATACTTTGTTGAAGCACCTTTGACACCAATTACAGCCTCAAGTCTTTTTGAGTATGATGCTACAAGCTTGGCACACCTATTTTTTTGCAGTTTCTTCCATTCTTCTTTGCAGGACCTCTCAAGCTCCATCGAGTTGGATGGGAAGCGTTGGTACACAGCCATTCTCAAAGCTCTCCAGATATGTTCAATCAGGTTCAAGTCTGAGCTCTGGATGGGCCACTCAAGGACATTCACAGAGTTGTCCTGTAGTCACTCTTTTGTTATCTTGGCTGTGTGCTTAGGGTCATTGTCCTGTTGGAAGATGAACCTCCATCTCAGTCTGAGGCGCAGAGCCCTCTGGAGAAGGTTTTCATCAAGGATGCCTCTGTCCATTCATCTTTCCTTTGATCCTGACTAGTCTCCTTGTTCCTGCCACTGAAAAACATCCCCACAGCATGATGCTGCACCACCATGCTTCCCTGTAGGGATGGTATTGGCCAGGTGATGAGCGGTGCCTGGTTTTCTCCAGACATGACGCTTGCCATTCAGGCCAAAGAGTTCAATCTTTGTTTCATCAGACCAGAGAATTTTGTTTCTCATGGTGTGAGAGTCCTTCAGGTGTCTTTTGGCAAACTCCAGGCGTGCCGTCATGTGCCTTTTACCATCCGTCTGGCCACTCTACCATACAGGCCTGATTGGTGGAGTGCTGCAGAGATGGTTGTTCGTTTGGAAGGTTCTCCTCTCTCCACAGAGAAACACTGGAGCTCTGTCAGAGTGACTATCGGGTTTGGTCACCTCCTTGTCTAAGGCCCTTCTCCCCCGATCGCTCAGTTTGGCCGGGTGGCCCGCTAAAGGAAGAGTCCTGGTGGTTTCAAACTTCTTCCATTTCCGAATGATGGAGGCCACTGTGATCATTGGGGCCTTCAATGCTGCAGAAATTTTTGTGTACCCTTCCCCAGATCTGTGTCTCAATACAATCCTGTCTCAGATGTCTTCAGACAATTCCTTGGACTTCATGGCTTGGTTTGTGCTCTGACATGTACTGTTAACTGTGGGACCTTATATAGACAGGTGTGTTCCTTTCCAAATCATGTCCAATCAACTGAATTTACCACAACTGGACTCCAATCAAGTTGTAAAATCATTTCAAGGATGATCAGTGGAAATTTTGAGTGTCATAGCAAAGGCTGTGAATACTTATGTACATGTGATTTTTTTTGTTTCTTATTTTATTAAATAAATAAAGATTTCAAACAAACTTCTTTCATGTTGTCATTATGGGGTATTGTTTGTAGAATTTTGAGGAAGAGAATGAATTTAATTTATTTTGGAATAAGGCTGTAACATAACAAAATGTAGAAAAAATGAAGTGCTGTGAACACTTTTTGGTTTGCGCAAAAGTTTTTTTTTTTCATTAAAGAAGTTTATTACAGAAATAATAAGTATACAATACAGATCAGAGAGTACAAAAACAAATAAAAGTGTTTCTGCTCAGGCAGAAATTTCAGTAAAAAGGCCTCAGATCACATTTGTTTATGCAATGTTGATTCAGAACAATCAAAAAAGAAAAAAATTAAACAGTGTAATATCGGTTGTGTCGTTTACATAAACCTTATCAGTTCTGGAGTAAGCCTGTTCAATGTCACAACCCCTTTTGCCTAGGCCTATAATAATATTATATTCGATAATACGATTGACCTTCTGAATAGTGCAGAGAGATGAAAATAGGGAGAAAGATAAAGTAATAAGTAAAAGGAGGGTGAGCGGGAACCAAAACTCTATGTGGGGTATGAAAGTGAGATTTGTGTATATTCAAGAATCATAGTATACAAAGAGAAAAAAAAAAAAAAAAAAAAGGAAAGGTGAATGATCCTGAATGATCCTAGTTGACCTCGACCACCCATGTCGACCAAGTGTGTAATCCAGTACAGATCCACTGTTAGGCCATATCTATAACTAAGTTAGCTTATCTCCTCAGTCTGAGCACCAGCAATGTCAGAGAATGCTTGGGAGTATTTAAACTCGTTCCATGGGCGCCAAGTGTCAAGAAATTTTTCAACTTGTTCGTTTGCTTGCGCCAAAGTGTCTTCCATTTCATAAAATTCTGTGACCCTGTTTAGCCATTCCTTTGTTGTTGGTACACGAGTTGATTTCCAATAAATTGGGATGAGGGACTTGGCCGCATTCAATAAATGTTTTGTGAGCGAACGCTTGTATCTTTTCAGAGGCCAGCTCGAAATATGCAGCAGGCAACAGGCTGCATCTAAAGGTAGGGTAGTCCCAGTGATTTTTTTGATGTATTCACGTACACTGTCCCAAAAATGGGTAATCAGGGGGCAATGCCACCAAATGTGTAGTAAAGTTCCACTATCTCCCATACACCTCCAGCAACGATCTGAAGCCTGGGGAAACATCTTATTTAATTTTGTTGGAGTTAGGTACCACTGAGTTAAGAGTTTGAAAGCTGTCTCTTGTACCTTGGTGCTGATAGAGCACTTATGTGCTAAGATGCAAGCGTTCCTCCACTGATTCGGGGTTATGTTTACCTGTAAGGCTTCCGACCACCGCTCTTTGAGTCTGTCATCCATGGGTGTTTTCGTGTTCTGTAGCCACGCGTAAATAATTGAAGTGGCCCCACGTATTGGCTCTCCCCTAAGGCACACCGACTCGAAGTCCGTCAAAGGTCTGGTGAAGTCTCCCCCCTTGTTATTAGTGCTTACATAACTTCTAACTTGGAGGTAGGTCCAAAAGGGTAAGTCAGTCACATTGTCATCTCGTTTAAGTGTCTGAAAGTCTTTCATTTTGGCTTGGTGGTAACAGTCTCTTGCTAAAAGAGGCCCGTCACTAAGAGAGGATCTGAGGTGGGGGTTGCCTACCCCTGGGATGAAATCTGGGTTATCCCTCAGTGGGGTAAGTGGGCCTAAGGCGGATGTGACTCCTGTGTCGGCGGGTATCTCATGAATCACTTTCAGAGTGGTACCCGTTAAGGGATGTTGCTTTAGGTCGTCAGAGTATGAGAGCCATGGTCGCCAAGGCACAAAGGTGAGAGGGAGGGCCTGAAGGGCCATTTCCAGTTTCACCCAGTCCTTGGACTCTCTGTGACAGTGCCAGTCAATGACCCTTGTTACGTGAGATGCTTTGTAGTAGCCCTGTAAGTTGGGTACTCCCAACCCTCCCAATGTCTTCGCTTTCTGCAGAGTTTCAAGTTTGATTCTCGGACTTTTTTGTGCCCATATGAATTTCAAAAACATGGTTCTCAGTATCTTGAACATGTTGGACGGTATTTTAATCGGTAAAGTGCGCATCAGATAAAGGAGTCTGGGGAGGACCGTCATTTTAATGATAGCTGCCCTTCCAAACCAAGAGAAGGTTCCAGCGTGCCATTTGTGTAAGTCCGTTTCAATAGATTTCAAGAGGGGGGAAAATTTTGTTCGTAAATTGTCGATAGTTGAGGTGTTAAAAACACCCCCAAATATTTCAGTTTTTTGTGGTCCCATTTAAAGGGTGAGTTTTCTACCACTGAAGAGAGTGAGTGGTTGGGGAGGGAAATGTTCATGGCTTCAGATTTGGAATAGTTTATCTTTAGATTAGAGACGTAGCTATAATGTTCAAAGGTTTTCATAAGATTAGGGAGGGTGGTGTGGGGTCTAGATATGAAAAATAACAAATCATCGGCATAGGCGGCAACCTTGAACTCCCGCCCCCCCACCTGAAATCCCCCGATTGAATTATTTGCATTGACCTGTCTAATAAATGGCTCTAGTGTTAAAATGAATAAGAGTGGTGAGAGGGGACAGCCCTGTCTTGTTCCATTCGCTATATGTACCCGGTCCGAAAGGGTGCCGTTTATTTTCAATCTAGCCGAAGGGTTATGATAGAGTGCGGAGATCCGGGCCAACATCTTATCACCCAATCCAATATGTTTACAAGTGGATAGCATGTAGTCCCAAGCCACGCGGTTGAAGGCCTTCTCCGCATCCGTGGATAGGAGAAGGCCCCCAGACCCGCTGGACCCCATTTGGTGAATCAGTAGGAGGGCTTTGGTGACATTGTCTTTGGCTTCACGTTCGGGCATGAAACCTACCTGTTCCGGGCCAATTATTTTTTGGAGAAAGGGTCTCAGCCTGTCAGCCAGTATCCTCGCAAAAATTTTTACGTCCAGATTCAGTAAGGAAATAGGGCGGTAGCTGGCACAATCGGAGGGGTCCTTACCTGTCTTCGGTATTACTGTTATGTAGGCTGAAAGTAAGTCTGGGGTGGTGGCTCTGGGTTCGGACAGGGCATTCAAGGCCGCCGTTAGAGGGTCTGTCAAGAGGTCTGTAAAAGTTTTGTAGTAAATGGCCGTGTACCCATCTGGGCCAGGACTCTTGCCTAGTTTCAAATTCTTAATGGCCATTCTAATTTCAGCCGTGGTTATTGTGTCTTCAAGGGTGTTAGCTTCCGTGGTGTCAAGAGACGGAAGACCACTCTTGCTAAGATAGTCTTCTATTACTTGTGATCTATTACCGTCCATACCCGGTTGCTTGTGTTGTGGCGGTAAATTGTAGAGCTTTGAATAAAATGTGTGAAAATGTTTAGCAATCTCCTCTGTGGTGACATCTAGTGTCCCATTTTTTTTCTGTCTTATGCCTGTGATGTTATTGTTTTGGGTGTGTACTCGTAACGCCCTTGCCAATGTCTTGCCCGGTTTGTTGCCCCCCTCATAGTATATTTTTTTCCTAAAAAATAGAAAACGTTTGGCTTTAGCATCAAAAAGTGTCTGGAGTTGTTCCCTGGCTACTAGCAATTCTGTGGCAGTTTCCACTGCAAGAGATTGTTTGTGTAGGGATTCTAGCTTATGGATACGGCTTATTAGATTTTTGATTTCCCTTTCTCTCTCCTTTTTCCTTCTGGCACCCAACGAGATCAGTTCCCCTCTTAGTGTACATTTGTGAGCCTCCCAAATCATTAGTGGGTCCATCCCTGGAGTGTTGTTCTGGGCGAAAAAATTTGACAGGGCCTCTTTGAGTTTGGGTAGGTGAGTGGGGTCCGAGAGTATCGAGGAGTTAAGTCTCCACATCTGGGTCTTTTTTGGGGCTCTTGTCAAGTCTAACGTTACTGCTACTGGAGCGTGGTCAGAAAAGGATTGTGTGCCTATGCAGGCCTCAGTGAGAACAGGAAGGTCTTTTTGAGTTATAAACAGATAATCTATCCTTGTGTATTTTTTGTGGGGAGCCGAATAAAACGTATAGTCACGTCCCTGTGGGTTAAGGAATCTCCAGGAGTCTACCAGTCCCAGCTTATGGAGAAGGGATTTAATACCTTTCAAGGTTTGGTACCTAATGTTAGTGTTGCCATTGGAGGTGTCTGTCAGGGGATTCAAAGGGATGTTGAAGTCTCCTCCCAATATCAGACACCCCCTGGCAAACTCCTGCAGCTTATGGGTCATCTGTTTACAGAAAGGCAAATGGGCTGAGTTTGGAAAGTACACATTTGCTATTGTGATGGGTGTTCCACTGTAGTGTCCTTTCAAAAAAATGTATCTGCCTTCAGGGTCTATCAGTTGGTCCGTCAGGTCGAAAGGTGCATTTTTACTAACCAGTATTGAAACACCTTTAGTTTTAGCTAAGTTATTTGTGGCGTGAAAAGCCTTTGTAAAGTTCGAGTCGGTGAGCCTGGGTACATGACCAGTCTTAAAGTGGGTTTCCTGTAGTAGTACAAAATGTGGCTTACCTTTTTTAATTTCCCTTAGTAATGTAGTTCTCTTCTCCGGGGTATTCAATCCCCGCACATTGTGGGATATTACTGTGGGGTTGCGCCCCAGAAGAGAGTAAGCCATGGTGTAGACTCAGGAGCGGTGCAAAACCTTGGTCTGAAAAAGAGATATCGGTGGTCAGTTAAGGCGATCTTAAGGTCGAGTACGTGGGTGGTGACACCCCCCAGAATAAGTGACAATCAAAAAAAAAAAAAAAAAAAAAAAAAAAAAAAAGGGGGTGGAGGGGAAAGGGGGAGAAGGAAACAGAAGAGAAGAAAAAGAGCAGTAGGCAGGAAAGCCAGGAGGTGAAGGTGGGAAGAGGAGCGAGTACAATAAGGATTAGGTTCAACCTCTAGATAGAGCCCTATCTAGAGAACTGTAGTGCGTCTGCAAAGCTTAAAGCAGTGGCAGACCACTTGCGGGGGTAGGGGGAGGCGGCTGCCTGGTGTGTAAATCAAACAGAATAAGCCTTTAAGCTTGAACAGAAAACTTGTGAAGGGAATATCTGGCATAACCAACCTCCAACGAACACACAGCCTGTAACTAGAGAAAGATATACTTCTCTTAACTGAAGTAAAATATATATTAATTCACCCTGTAGACTAAGGGTGCCTCACCGGGCCCGCCCAAGGGATCCAAGAGGTCTCGTTGTCATTTGCACCCTCACGGCGCGAGGATCCAGCCGCTCGCCACCTCTAAAGTGTCACGACTAAGCCGGCGCCCCCCGCCGTGGAGGTCACAAAACTGCAGAAACTCAGACCAATGCCTAAACGTCATGGCAAACAATTGTGGTACGAGATTTGTGCAATAAGCACGCCTATGTCTGCTATGAGAGCATGGAAGTCAGTAAAAATTTAACAAAATGAAAAATGAAAAAATGTATGTTAAATTGGGCAAGAATAACTCCCTTTGACGTCAAAGCAGTTGGTCAGAGCGATGTGGAGGATCATAGGCTGAACAGCTTGGCATTAATCCTCTGCGTGTTCACAGTCCCAAAGAGCTCTTGGATTCGGTGTGTTGAATTTGGAACTTCCTGCTTTGCTTGATTTCATTTTTTTGGACGACCTTTTTTCAGGTGTGGAAAATGGCGATCTGGATGGGCTCCTGTTGTGTGGCGGTAGGGCAAACTCAGCATACCAATCCGGCAAGTCCACTGGGTCAAGGCCAAGTCCTGCACAGAAATCAGGGAGGTCCGATGGGGTGCGTAGGATGTGCTGGTGCCCATTTGTCGCCACAATGAGGGCAAAGGGGAAGCGCCAGGTGTACCTGAGGTCCTTTTCACGGAGTTTGTCCAGGAGTGGGCGCAAGGCCCTGCGGTTTTTGAGTGTAATCTGGGACAGATCTTGGAATAGCATTATGGTTTCTCCATTGAAAATGATCCTCTCATTCCTCCTCGCTTTGCGCATTATGTCCTCCTTTAATTGAAAGCTTTGCAAGCAGCAAATGATGTCCCGGGGTGGTGCAGTGTCAGGGCCTTTAGGCCTAAGCGCTCTGTGTGCCCTAATGAAATCAATCACAGTCTCCTCTTGCCTTTCCAGTAGGCTGTTAAAGACCCTCTGTAGAGCTGGGGCTATTTGGTCTGCCTCCACTGTTTCAGGGATCCCCCTCACCCTAATATTGTTCCTCCTGCCTCTGTTGTCGAGGTCTTCCAGGTGTCTGTTTACGTCTATAAAGTGTTGGGTATGGGACACTGCAATCCTATCCATTCTGTCCAGGGCCTTATCTCTCTGTTTCCCCGCATGTTCCGCCGCTGCTAGCTTTTCGGTGAGGACGACCAGATTGGTTTTGAGATCGGTTATTGCGGCTGAAAAGGCCGATTTGATTTCGGCAGTAAAACCAGACATATCTGCGTATGTTAGGGGTTTATGGAGTCTTGATTTCCCCCCGTTCATGTCCTCATTAACGTCTGACTCACCGCTGAAGTCTTCCTCGTGGAGCTCTGCCTGCTGCGTCGGCGCCATCTTGGGTTCGGCCTTGCCGTTCTCAGCCTCCGACTTTTGTCTCAACAAATCCACGATATTCCTGGCTGTGGAATTCGTCAGCCCTTTGCGGGAACGAGTGTGCGGGGTGCCGTGTGGCTTCCTGGCTGGCATGGAGGGTTCTTGTGAAGGGTGTCAGGCTAACAGGCTGTGTGTCTGACGGAGCTCCTCTAATGTGCTGCCATCCAAGCCGCGCGCCAAGCCACGCCCCCCTTGCGCAAAAGTTAAAGCGTCTACAAAATAGGGGAAAGATTTAGGCACTTTTTATATTTTTTATTGTTTTTACTAGTAATGGCGGGAATCTACGATTTTTAGCAGGACTGCGACATTGCGGCAGATAAGTCTGACCCTAAGTGACACTTTTTGGGGACCAGTGACACCAATACAGTGATCAGTACTATAAAAACGCACTGATCACTGTACAAATGGTACTGGCAGGGGAGGGGTTAACATTAGGGGGGTGATCAAGGGGTTAAGTGTTCCTTATGCAGGTGTGTCTAACTGTCAAGGGGACAGACTGACTAGGAGTAGAGAGAGATTGCTGTTCCCGATCATTAGGAACAGCTGATCTCTCGCCTCCCCTGTCAGAACGGGGATCCGCCTTGTTAACATAGACAGATCCCAGCTCTGCCTCTCTTCACCGCGAACATGGGTGGTCGGCGGACATCGACTGTGCGCGCCCACAGTACCACATGCACAGACCGACAGATAGGTACATCGGTTTGAGCTGCCGAGCCTCCTTGCTGCAGTATATATGTGGAAGGAGGTCGGCAAGTAAGGCTGGCCATAGAAGTAGCAAATTTCTTACTGGCAACCACAGGTAACAATAATCACATGTAAAATCCGTCAGGCTGGTTGTACCCAAGTTGATCGATCGATAGACTTGGTACATTCAGCCTGCTGATACATGGTGTGAATCTCGGACGGTTCCCACTGAAGATTCAAACTGTCTATGGTCGGCTTAACTCTTTGTTAGGACAAACAGTGTTCAAATCTAGTTACAATTGATAATGAAGATCTGCCTGCACAGTACAGATTGCTAATTATGGCAAATAGCTCCCCAGCCCTCTCATAAATAAGGAGAACTTTATAGGGCAGGTATATGCAATTAGCGAACCTCCAGCTGTTGCAAAACTACAAGTCCCATCATGCCTCTGCCTCTGGGTGTCATGCTTGTGGCTGTCTTGCTATGCCTCATGGGACTTGTAGTTCTGCAACAGTTGGATGTTCGCTAATTGCATATCCCTGATATAGGCCTTTTTCTTGCTTTAGGGTCCAGAATAATAATAAAGCATGTAAAAAAGGTAAGCTGCGATGTTTACACATTTTTTTAGTTAGCAAGTTATGCTATGTGAATGAGTACATGTTACAATTATAATTAGGAGGAGGTTATCCCAATTTGGTTGTAAAATTACACCAAAAAACTGCAGGACCTGGCCCTTTAAGTGAGCCCTTGATCCTTGAGGCTGGTCAGAGGGGCTTCTGATCATGCAGCAGTGTGACTGGATGCACAGGGATGACATCGGTCGTCAGCTCTCTGTCAGCAGTGTCTAGCGCTTTTGCTCCTCATCCCAGCATCCTGGTTTTGGCTGTGGCATTTTCCTTGTCAGTCTGACCACCTGCATTAGGGGTAAGCATGACATTATCATAAGCCATTAACAAGAAAATATTTCTTCACTCCTGGATCGACGCGTTTCATCATCACAACTTTGTCCAAGGATTCTTGGATCCCTAGACAAAGTCGTGATGACAAAACACTTCTGGACATGGCTGTACGGCAACTGGAAATGACGCATCACGTTCTACTGGGTGGTCATGTGAGACGCTGTTTGCAGTAACCTGGATAATGTTCTTAGTCACGTGAGGGTGTATATGTATTCCAACGAACCAGTGACATGTGGTGTAATGTGAGAAGTATTTTTAATAAAAAGTGTTTTTAACATATTACGCTATGTCTGTGCCAATCAGTGACACCAGTCTGTACCCATCAGTGATGCCACCCTGTGCCCATTAATGACACCAGTAAGTGCCCATTAGTGACACCAGTCTGTGCACATCAGTGATGCCAAACTGTGCCCATCATTGACACCAATCAGTGCTGCCTAACATTGCTCATAAGTACCACCTATCAGTGCCCATCAGTGCCACCTATCAGTGCCACCTAACAGTGCCCGTTAATGCCGCCTATCAATGCCCATCAGTGCCACCTATCAGTGCTGCATATCAGTGCCACCTATCAGTGCCCATCAGTGCTGCAAAATAGTGCCTCTTCATCAGTGCCACCCCATCCCTGCCCTTCAGTGCCGCCTCATCAGTACCCATCAGTGCCGCCTCATCAGTGCAGCCTATCAGTGCCCATCAGTGAAGAAGAAAAATTACTTATTTACAAAACACTTAGCAAAAAATAAAAAAACACAGTTGTGATTAAATGCCACCAAAAGAAAGCTCTTTTTGTGTGAAGAAAATGACAAAAATTTAATTTGGGTACAGTGTTGCATGACCACGCAATTGTCATTCAAAGTGTAACAGCGCTGAAAGCTGAAATTTGGCCTGGGCGGGAAAGGGGTGAAAGTGCCCGGTATTGAAGTGGTTAAGTCAATTTTTATATGGAATTTTTTTGGTTATGAAGATTTCTTCACATCATTATATCACTGGGTGTTTTTGTTTCATTTCATAATTTCATTATTATAATAATTTTATTTTTTTTTTGGCTAGTTGATAGATCTTTATTTTGATTAAGATCTGCTGCACCTGAGGTGGCCTTTCTACTGGATGCCAAATGTCATCTTACGCCTAGTCCTTACTGTTAATCACTTTGTATGCTAAATTATGTTATTAGCAATGTTAATTCATTTTATGCTTGCCTAGTTACCAATCATTTTGGGTGACAATATATTATTTGTCTTTACTACCTGGTTGGGTGCCTGTTTCCTTTGTTATAGCACTACTGCTGGGCACTAAGTATTACTTTCATTGATTTCCTGTGATATTGTATGATCGTACGCTCAGCTTGGTGCGGTAGAGGGGTGAGGTTCTTGAAAAGGTCGAGGCAAACAACAAAGAACCCATCCTAATCAGCAGCTTCTACAGGGGTAGCGCTGCATAAACTAGAGCGGCTCCATTGTGGGAAGAATCTCTCTGTTCTGAAAATGATACTTCAAGTGCACACAGTCTTTAGATGGGCTTTCAGGATCATATTATGGTACATCAAGAGGAGGCGTATAGGGCATAGATGAAAGCTGTAATTATAATGCAATTATCACCACTTATCTGTCCTCTTCTGCAAGGGGCCCGTTCTGTTTTCGGTATAATTTCAGGATATAAACACAGGTTTCGGCAGAAAACCATTTTAGTGGTTCTGTGTTTGATCCCTGTGCCAAAAATGATACTGATATTAAAAAATAATGTGGAACTTACCTGTGCTATGAGGACAGAGTGCCAGTAATACTGTATATTTCACAATGTTTAGCGCTTGCACAGCACCTAATGCATTGTATGATTAGTGCAGGAAAATCATATGTGGACTGCAGGTAAGTCTGCCTAAAGGTGACATTGATTTGCAGATAGAAAAGAGAGTTTTAAAACTATTTATAACAGATGGAGAGGACAGTGCCGTATCTAGTGAAAATGGCGCCTATGGCAAGCACTGAAACTGCGCCCCTGTTAAAACATTTGAAACCCATCTTTCAGCTAACCTTAACAACAAAACAAAAAAAACAGCTAACAAAACTACAAGTCCCCCCCAGTCCCTAGGATCAGTAATGCATCATGGCTGACCAGCCTTCTTACCAGACCCAGCGAAACAGCAGCAGTGATCCCTCCGGCTGGATGTTCGCTCACCCTGTGTTGTGTAGAGCTCTCTCTGGTGGTGCTGGGCAGCATGGCGCTCTCTCTGGTGGTGCTGGGCAGCGTGGTGCTCTCTCTGGTGGTGCTGGGCAGCGTGGTGTTCTCTCTGGTGGTGCTGGGCAGCGTGGACCTCTCTCTCTTGTGGTGCTGGGCAACGTGGACCTCTCTTTGGTGGTGCTGGGCAGTGTGGCACTCTCTCTGGTGGTGCTGGGCAGCGTGGCACTCTCTCTTGTGGTGCTGGGCAGTGTGGTGCTCTCTCTGGTGGTGCTGGGCAGCGTGGCGCTCTCTCTGGTAGTGCTGGGCAGCTCTGTGCTCTCTCTGACGGTGCTGGGCAGCGTGGCTCTCTCTGGTAGTGCTGGGCAGCGCGGTGATCTCTTTGGCTTCCCCCAGCACAGTCCTCTCTTTCCTTTTCTTGTCTCCTGTAACTAGCTGTTACAGTGTAGCACTCACTGCCTCAGCTTGTTCCTGGGATCTCTCTCTCTTCTCCCAGCAAAGTGCATGTTGGGGGGTGTAGCCGCCTTCCTCTGCAGAACAATGGGGACGCCAATCTTCTGGGACTACATGTCCCTTGATGCTCCCCTAGTCTCTTTTGATTGGCCTCCGCTGTGGCCAATGGGAAGGGGAAAAAATGGGCAGGTGGCTCTGAAAAGAGCCCCCTCTCTTTTATAATGCGCGGCTGACAGGAAAAGAGGAGGGGGGGGTGAGCGGGGGAAACCTTCCAACAGCCCGCAGCTCGCCTCTCCCCTGTCACAGTGCCACTGCTGAGTTCTCTTCAGTTGAGAAGCAGCGCGCTGTCGCCGATTCACTGACGGGGGGGGGGCACTCAACAGCACCCGTCACTACAACTGCTTTCTGGATGGATGGTGCCACCTGTGTGCGTTCCGCCCCCCCCCCCCCACCATAGCGATGCCACTACCTGGGGGTTTCCCACGTCCTGCTCTGGACACAGACAGACCCTGCCAGGATGCCAGTCCCTCCCCTCCATCTGGCCAAGTACGCTCCATACTGCCCTTCACTAGTGCCGTTCTACAGCAAGCCACCGGCCACTGGGGACTGTATATGTGCGGGAGTCGGCCGTGCTAGGTGGGGGTGGGGCGGCTTTTTTGCTGCCCCCCACAAAGAGACTGCACTGACGAGCGCCCCTTTATATGGAGCCCATGGCACTTGCCATATGTGCTATACCCTAGATACGCCACTTTGAGAGGGGACTCAATAAAGCTGCTGCACCACCTTTGTGGCGTTAATTGCTCTTTATGATGTGTTGCTTTTAATTCAAAAAACATCCGCTTTGGTTCTGACAGCGACTCGTGCACCTAATTCAGGTAGTTCCAGTTTGCTCCACTTCTACATTGTGGAGCAATACCTGCACCAAATTCAAAATAAAAGACTGACACTTCGTATCTTATAAAAGTGGAGCTAATTAAAACCTACTTTCTTTTGGCGCACAGAGACAGATTTTGCTGAAGTGTCCTGCATGTGTTTTAAAGCCTACAAATATTTCTCATCTATCTAATATATTCATACATGTGATTAAAGCAGTATTAGGCCCAAAAGCAAACATTCATTATATTGCAGCTTACCAATTCTTAGATGTGATGGCTTCATTTGTTTTCTTTTTTTAGGCTTTCTTTCTTCTGTTTTCATTTGGTGAAAAGCCCAAGCTCTCCGACAGAATATATCAGTTTACATGGATGGGACAAACCATTTACCAATGGCAGGGGTGCTTAGATGATAAGCTTTTATTTTTTCATGTAAAACCTTTATCTCAAAGGGAAAAGAAAAAATGATTTTCTGTAACTGATTATAAAGTGTGAGCTGGAGTTTGGCTTCAATTTGTTAGTGTATTTAAAGGCAAATATATATTTTATGCATTTTCAGAAAGACAGGAACACAAAACAAGTATATAAATCCGTATGTAGGCATAACTATGTAAACATGCATGTATATAAGGCCTCAAAGGATAAAAAGTACACTGAGTTGGCATGAACAGATTATACACATTCAAGCGTTATGCATAATATGATAAAATACGGTGTATATAACTCAAACACTTAAAGTGGGGTTCCACCCAAAAAAAAAAAACTACATGAAAAATTAAAAAAAAAAATACAAAAAAAATTTGGATATTTTTTTTTTTTTTACTTACCTCTAAATGCCTGTTGCTAGGTGGTCCCTCGTAGTCTGCCCCATTACAGTGCCTGGGCTGGTGACATCACTTCCCCCTCGGCACAGGAAGGGCTCAGCTCTGCTCCCTCCCTCCTGTCAATCATCTGGGACCCATTACAGGTCCCAGGTGACTAAGCGGCCAATCACGGCGCGCGGCGCCGCTCGCGCATGCGCAGTGGGTGCCAGGCTGTGAAGCCACAGCCCGGCGCTCACAGTTGCAATGCCGGCGCCGCTGAACGGAGGGGGAGACGAGCGGGGCTTCGATCCCCCGCATCGCTGGACCCTGGGACAGGTAAGTGTCCAATTAAAAGTCAGCAGCTGCAGTATTTGTAGCTGCTGACTTTTAATTTTTTTTTTTTTTTTTACTGGACCTCGAGTGGAACTCCTCTTTAACTTAACACTCAAACACTTCACTTTGCAAAGAATACCCAATCACATGCAAGGAAAAAAAAAAACAGCATTTTTGCTTGCACATGATTGAATGATGGAAGTCAGCAGAGCATCCCTTTATTTACTAAGCTCTGGAGCAACTGCCCTTGAAGAGTGTAAAAACACATTGCAAAGTGCACAGTCTATTTGCCCTTAGTAAATGAACCTTTCAATCTTGCATCTTTCAATGCAAACAATAGTGCAAATAAACTACGCTATATTACCAAAAGTATTGGGATACCTGCCTTTACACGCATATGAACAGGAAAGAGTCATCCCTAAACTGTTCCCACAAAGTTGGGAGCATGAAAATGTCCAAAACGTCTTTGTATGCTGAAGCCTTAAGAGTTCCCTTCACTGGAACTATAGGGCCAAACCCAACCCCTGAAAAACAACCCCACACCATAATCCCCCTCCACCAAATGATTTGGACGAGTGCAAAAAGCAAGACCCATAGAGACATGGATGAGCGAGTTTGGGGTGGAGGAACTTGACTGGCCTACAGAGGCCTGACCTCAACCCGATAGAACACCTTTGGGGTGAATTTGAGCAGAGACTGCGAGCCAGGCCTTCTCGTCCAACATCAGTGCCTGACTTCTGGAAGAATGGTCAAACATTCCCACACTCTTAAACCTTGTGGACAGCCTTCCCAGAAGAGTTGAAGCTGTTATAGCTGCAAAAGGTGGGCCAACTCAATATTGAACCCTACGGACTAAGACTGGGATGTTATTAAAATTCATGTGCGTGTAAAGGCAGGTGTCCCAATACTTTCGGTAATATAGTGTATATTTGGTGTAGAGTTCTAAGGCAACAAAACTGTAGAAGAGAAATATTATAAGGTGCCGTAGATCCATATTAGAACAGTGGGGTTTTTTTACTAATGGAAAATCCACTTTGCACTGCAAGTGCACTTGAAAGTAAAGTCGCTGTAGATCCGAGGGGGACATGCAAGGAAAATAAAAAACAGCATTTTAGCTTGCACATGATTGGATGATAACATCAGCAGAGCTTCCCCTCATTTCAGATCTACCTCTTAGATTTAGAGCAACTGCACTTCCAAGTGCACTTTCAGTGCAAAGTGGATTTGCCTTTCGTAAATAACCCCCCATTGTGTACTGGCCAGATCACCGGGTGAAAACAGAGTAGAAAAAGCCAAAGAAGAGAAGACTGATGCAGCCACCACATCCAAAGCATTAACTGGTCCACATAATAATGAATGTTTCCGTGAACTCCCTGTAATAACTGGGCGACCTTTGTACTGCTGAAAATCCTCCAGCAATTTCTATCCCTGATTTCAATGACCTCCTATAGAAATCCCTGTATATGTGATAATAATGATAATCCCAGTGTCTTCTTGCTTGTTTCTTCTCTGTTGTCAGGAATATGTACCCAATTTACTGTGTAGTCGCTGTCATTAATTTCAGATTTTGTGGATGTTTTTCACTGGATTCTACTCTATAGTCTATATTTACACTAATATGTAACTTGAAGGTTACATTTATTATGCTGCTTCTCTGAAAACATACTCTTTAATAAAGGTTTTGTTTATTTACACATTTATACAACCTTGAGACATTGCTGAGATCTTGTACCTTCTGCCAACATGGATCTTATCATTTATTGCAATGGTGGCCAACTTGCTAAATATAGGTGGAGGCTTGAAACATGTAGAAAATAGCTTTGTTTTTGTAAATATAATAATATTATTTGCAAAGATGGCGTTAATCAGGGATGGCCTGTCCATTAAGGGCCCAGCCTCCCCTATCCATCGCCACCACCCCTCTATCCATGAGTCTGGTCCCTTTCAGGACGGCGGATGCATGGATTTCAACGCGGGGTGGGTGGTTTATGAAGCACTGATTATAGCTAATAGGCTTCAAAAAACGGTGGGCTCGGGGCCCTGAGAATGCGCTCAGAGCCCCCCCAGGTGTGTGAGAATAGCGAATGAATATTCCCTATTCTTTGACTGAATCGCCTCTCCACCAATTGAGAAGCGTGGGTCTGAGACCCGTTTCCCGATTGGCCGAAAGGAGAAGTGCTCTGATTGGCCCGGGAGGAGGAAGGAGGAGGCGAGAGCCACCGTGCAAGGGAAGGAGAAGCTGCTCGTGATGCCCGCGGAGGAGAGCAGGGAAGCCGCCCATTATTGCCCACCATTGATGGGGTAAGAGCACCGACCGACCCGACGGAGGGGGGGGTGTCGGGTTCACTGTGTGCCGCCCCCCCCCTCCCCAATAAAAATTACCACCAGTCGCCACTGGCATTAAAGTGGTTGTAAACCCTGGTAAAAAAAAAAACCCTGCAAGACAAAGGCATAACTAGCTCATTATTAATTACTTACCCGAGAACGAAGCCCCCGCAGCCGTTCTCATCTCCCCCTCCGGCCGGTGACATCTCTCTGGGTATTGCGGCTCAGTCTCTGTAATTGGCTGGAGCCGCGATGAAGTCACCGTCAAGCATGGTGGTGGGAGTGTCATGGTCTGGGGCTGCATGAGTGCTGCCGGCACTGGGAAGCTGCAGTTCATTGAGGGAACCATGAATGCCAACATGTACTGTGACGTACTGAAGCAGAGCATGATCCCCTCCCTTTGGATACTGGGCAGCAGGGCAGTATTCCAACATGATAATGACCCCAAACATACCTCAAAGATGACCACTGCTTTGCTAAAGAAGCTGAGGGTAAAGGTGATGGACTGACCAAGCATGACTCCAGACCTAAACTCTATTGAGCATCTTTGGGGCATCCTCAAACGGAAGGTGGAGGAGCGCAAGGTCTCTAACATCCACCAGCTCCGTGATGTCATCATGGAGGAGGGGAAGAGGACTCCAGTGACAACCTGTGAAGCTCTGGTGAACTCCATGCCCAAGAGGGTTAAGGCAGTGCTGGAAAATAATGGTGGCCACACAAAATATTGACACTTTGGGCCCAATTTGGACATTTTCACTTAGGAGTGTACTCCCTTTAGTTATCAGCGGTTTAGACATTAATGGCTGTGAATTTAGTTATTTTGAGGGGGCAGCAAATTTACACTGTTATACAAGCTGTACACTCACTACTTTACATTGTAGGAAAGTGTCATTTCCTCAGTGTTGTCACATGAAAAGATATAATAAAATATTTATATGTATATATGTATAGTGGGGACGGAAAATATTCAGACCCCCTTAAATTTTTCACTCTTTGTTATATTGCAGCCATTTGCTAAAATCATTTAAGTTCATTTTTTTCCTCATTAATGTACACACAGCACCCCATATTGACAGAAATAACACAGAATTGTTGACATTTTTGCAGATTTATTAAAAAAGAAAAACTGAAATATCACATGGTCCTAAGTATTCAGACCCTTTGCTCAGTATTTAGTAGAAGCACCCTTTTGATCTAATACAGCCATTAGTCTTTTTTGGGAAAGATGCAACAAGTTTTTCACACCTGGATTTGGGGATCCTCTGCCATTCCTCCTTGCAGATCCTCTCCAGTTCTGTCAGGTTGGATGGTAAACGTTGGTGGACAGCCATTTTTAGGTCTCTCCAGAGATACTCAATTGGGTTTAAGTCAGGGCTCTGGCTGGACCATTCAAGAACAGTCACTGCGTTGTTGTGAAGCCACTCCTTCGTTATTTTAGCTGTGTGCTTAGGGTCATTGTCTTGTTGGAAGGTAAACCTTCGGCCCATTCTGAGGTCCAGAGCACTCTGGAGAAGGTTTTTGTCCAGAATATCCCAGTACTTGGCCGCATTCATCTTTCTCTCAATTGCAACCAGTCGTCCTGTCCCTGCAGCTGAAAAACACCCCCACAGCATGATGCTGCCACCACCATGCTTCACTGTTGGGACTGTATTGGACAGGTGATGAGCAGTGCCTGGTTTTCTCCACACATACCGCTTAGAATTAAGGCCAAAAAGTTCTATCTTGGTCTCATCAGACCAGAGAATCTCATCTTGGAGTCCTTCAGGTGTTTTTTTAGCAAACTCCATGCGGGCTTTCATGTGTCTTGCACTGAGGAGAGGCTTCCGTCGGGCCACTCTGCCATAAAGCCCAGACTGGTGGAGAGCTGCAGTGATGGTTGACTTTCTACAACTTTCTCTCATCTCCCGACTGCATCTCTGGAGCTCAGCCACAGTGATCTTTGGGTTCATCTTTACCTCTCTCTCCAAGGCTCTTCTCCCCCAATAGCTCAGTTTGGCCAGATGGCCAGCTCTAGGAAGGGTTCTGGTCGTCCCAAAAGTCTTCCATTTAAGGATTATGGAGACCACTGTGCTCTTAGGAACCTTAAGTGCAGCAGAATTTTTTTTGTAACCTTGGCCAGATCTGTGCCTTGCCACAATTCTGTCTCTGAGCTTTTCAGGCAGTTCCTTTGACCTCATAATTCTCATTTGCTCTGACATGCACTGTGAGCTGTAAAGTCTTATATAGACAGGTCTGTGGCTTTCCTAATCAAGTCCAATCAGTATAAACAAACACAACTGGACTCAAACGAAGGTGTAGAACCATCTCGAGGATGATCAGAAGAAATGGACAGCTCCTGAGTTAAATATATGAGTGTCACAGCAAAGGGTCTGAATACTTAGGACCATGTGATATTTCAGTTTTTCTTTTTTAATAAATCTGCAAAAGTGTCAACAATTCTGTGTTTTTCTGTCAATATGGGGTGCTGTGTGTACATTAATGAGGAGAAAAAATGAACTTCAATGATTTTAGCAAATGGCTGCAATATAACAAAGAGTGAAAAATTTAAGGGGGTCTGAATACTTTCCGTCCCCACTGTATATATATTAGCAGAGGCCCTAGAGAATAAAATAGCGATTGTTGCAATATTTTATATCACATATTATTTGCGCAGTGGTCTTTCAAATGCAATTGTTTTGGGGAAAAAATACTCATTAACCATATCCTGACTGCCCCACGTACATAAACGGCAGCAGGGTGGCCCGGCTGTGCAAAATCACTTACCTGTACATGATTTCACGCATGGGATCTGGGGCGCGCATGTTGTCAAAATTGTCAATCTTTTTTAGATTCTATTAAAAACTACTCACAAGGATGGAAAGAAAACCACAATGTAACATTGTTGTGGTTTTCTTTCCATCCTAGTGAGTAGTTTTTAATACTTTTAATAAATATATCAAAGGATAATGCACAAGACTGGTGCGCACTCTTTTTTCTATTCTCTTTTTTGACTGCTAGGATACCCCTATCGTGGAGGGCAGCAAGGCCTAAGATATTATCCACTCTGTACTTTGGATCGCCTTGTCAACACATTTGTGCGCGAGAGTATTTGTTTTGCTGCTATTAATTTATGCAAGTGTTTGATGCTCACATACTAAAAACAGATATCAGCAGGGCATCGGCCCCATCCATCACCACGAGTGTTATGTCAGGCAGCAAGCATGTCACAAGTGATGTGTAAAGTGCAGTTACAGTGTATGTAAACTCCAACAAAAATTTATTTTATTTGCTTCCTTTTGGTCTGATAAACATACCATTGAAAGCGTTTAATTACATCTTTTCAAAAAGTGCAAAAAACAAAAAAAAGTTCCTCCAGCCAGAAATATGTGAGCAGATAGCTTTGTGTGCTTTCTGTGTCCGGACTGTTATCAGTTAGCAATGTTCCCTGCTAAGTCCCAAAACACCTCCGCCTGTTATGAAGAAGAGAGGGAGGTATTATGTATCCCTAAAATACTCCTGATCCGCGTGTGACTATGCTGCTCAGTACGCTGTCACCCTAGGACAGAAAGTGAGTTAATGGCATGACTATCAGGTTAAAATATAGGGAAAAAGTGTGAATGGAGAAAAACTAATGCAGCCACTAGACATGTGTAATTATTTTCGGTCCGGATACAAATTCTGATGAATTTTTTGGTTATGAATGAAAAAGTAACGAATTTCGTTTTGTTTTTGTTTATTCGTTTTGTAACTAATTCCAACTTTTCAGAACAATTAGAATTCTGATCGGCCGATTGTTCTCTGTGAAGAAATAGCTGTTTTTTAAAGTAGCGGACTGGGAAGCCGGCCGCCCGCATTTCTTAACAACCATGAGTCGTCATCTGTTAGCAGGCCTTCCCACTGACAGATGAATGTAAAGAAAAGAATGCCGGCATTGCCCGGCAATAGAAAAATGTTTCCCCGGGATGTCGGGAAGAGGCCCTTGTCCGCATCAACATGGGGACAAGGTGCTTTGGGGTGGGGGGGTGCATATCCCCCCCTGCCCCAAAGCACCCACCCCCCCACAACGAGGGTATGTGGCCTGGTATGGTTCAAGGGGGGGACCCCCTTTTCTGACCTGCCGGGCTGCATGCTTAGATAAGGGTCTGGTATGGATTTTGGGGGGGGACCCAACGCAGTTTTTTTTAAATTTTGGCATGGGGTTCCCCAAAAAAAACCATACCAGACCCAAAAAGCCTGGTATGGATTGGGGGGGGACCCTATGCCGTTTTTTTAAATATTTTTCTATTGTTGGGCAATGCTGGCATTTTTTTCTTTACATTCATCTGTCGGTGGGGAAGCCAGCTGACAGATGATGATTCATGGTTGTTAAGGATGCGGGCGGCTTGCTTCCCAGCTCGCTGCTTAACAACCAGCTATTTTTTTACACAGAGTTCAAATCGGTCGATCGTTTTTCGACCGATCAGAATTCTAATCATTCTGAAATGTTGGAATTTATTAGAAAATTAATAAATGAAACAAATTTTAACGAAAGCGAAATGAAATTTAACAAAAACTAAACTAAACTAAATGAATTCCGAAACCAAACTAAACAAATTCCATAATGAAAAGAAATTAGTAACATAACTAATCTATCCGAAACTAAACAAATGTTTTCGTTCTGCACATGTCTAGCAGCCACTGTGTCCAAGAACTAGTAAGCTATCAATTTTTGCACTTGGGTTTAGATATGCTTTAACTATTGTAACCAATCAAATTGCAGCAGTGTATTGTGGCAAAAGAGAGCATAAGTGGGGGAGACCTGTTACTTTTTCTTGAATTAATTTTTTTTTGGTGAGGGGACAGGGTTAAAAATAATAATTTAGGCAGAAATAAAGTATCACATTCAGCATTACCATTGGCAGAGAACAGTACAGATCACAAATAATTACTTGCACTGCTTTTTGATACCTAAAAAACTTTTTCCCACATGATAAAGCAACCTTACCAAATATTCAGATAGTACCATAGCTATGAAAGAAGGGACATAAGAGCAGAGCCTATATGACTGTATCCAAACTGCAACTGTTGAAATAGTGACTTATCACCCGCTGAGACCTCTATGTCTGGAATGTATAAGCAGATACAATCCACGTGGCCAGTTTTGTCAGACAGCTGAACTCACCAAATACCCTTTCTCATTCACAAAGATCTTTATACAGCAAACAACAGGATGTGGCAGATGACTAAAAGGACGGTATTTGCAGGTCTAAACATGGTAATTTGTTCACGGATGCGAGCAGATTACATGTGGCCTAGAGACAAACGGCCATCCATACAGACAATGTAAGGAGGAAGGGGAAATACATCACAAAAATGGGGGGAACACAGAAAAAGATGGTGCAATAACCAAAACGACCACAAGATGGCAGTATAATAACCAACTGTACAGAGGCCAGTTAAACAATGGTTTTGGAAAATAATTTTGAAAAATTCTCAGTTCACAGTAATATTAACATTATCCATGACTATGCATTGTATTATAGTTTATATAAAAGTGTAACAGCACAGACTGCGTGGAAGGAAAACCAGGTAGCATGGAGTTAGATGTTTGTTAAAATGTGAGTAGTCCCCTCACTGGGCCCCCAGGCAATTGGAGATGATGGGGCCCCCATATGTAAAGATAGCTGAGAGGGAGCAGCTCTGAAAGTTGGTCTGTAGGGAGGAGTAAGTTAAGCTTCAATCAGAGATCTGCAGTCGTCAAGTGATCATCCCTCCCACACGCCCTATTTTTCAACTTTGGACAGTCTGGATTTGGGCTGTATCAGGTATTTGCGGTTTGGGGTCCTGGAAGGTGAATTAGGCTGAAGTTTTTGAAAAACGGTTGAGGAACCATCTTTGGCATGGTTTCCTGTAATCAGTCAAGCTAACTCATAGTGATCCAAGGTGGTGTTTTGGACCTGGGGGCATACTGTAGTTAACTGGTACCACAGAAAATAGTTTTTTTGGTATTTGTATTTGGTGCCAACAAGAACCTGCAACTTATCTACTCTGTCATGGTATGGTTTCTTTTTAATGGAAGTTTATTTTATTGTGTGTAGTACACTTGTACACAAGTGCACTTGTAGTGCAAAGTAGATTTGCCTTTAGTAAATAAACCCCAATGTGTCTCCAATGGTGGCTCCAGGAAGGGGAGTTGGGTTGGTGTCCAGATGTGGCTTAACTCTGATCTGATGGACATCTAGCTATGAAAGAAGGGAAATAAGTGCAGGGCCTACATGACTGGGTAGAAGAGGAACCAAGTAGCATAAAACTACAGAAAATGTGTGCCTAAAATGTAAATTACTGGACACTTACAAGATCGGTCAGTGGACTGATGATTGTAATTGGACTGACGTGGAGTAGCTGTGAAGATTTGTGGGGTGGAGTAAAGCCAGCTTCAGTCTGAGGTCGTCAATTGAGCGTCCCTCTCTCCCGCCCAGTTTAACCACTTTGAACGTTCTAGATTTAGGTCATAGCAGGTAGTGTAGGTTTGGGGACCCTGAAGGTGGTTAAAGCTGTTGTTTTTGGAAATGGTTGAGGACCAATCTTCAGTGTGGTGTAGAGCTGCACGATTCTGGATAAAATGGGAATCATAATTTTTCTGCTTAGAATAAAGATCACTATTCTCTCACAGATCTGAAGAACTTTTTTATTTTAAAGATTTACAACCCCTGAACATTAGGTTATCAAACAAGATGGGAATAAATTAAGACATAATACTCTTTGCCTCAATCAAATTTAAAGAAATGTAATGAATAATGTAATGTGATAATGTAATGTGTAAAGAAATAAACAAATTGCCATTAAGTTATATTAGGGTCTTTTTTTTCAGTACTCGCCGATACCAATTACCGATACCTACCGCAACTTTTTTGTTTATACTTCAGCTGTCAGAAATGGTACAAAGCATTGAAAAGTTATTTTACAAATGAAATAAATGTACTTTTTATAATTTAGTGTTTTTTTCAATGTGAAACGTGTAAATATATGTTAAAGGTCTAAAAATATTAGTGTACAAAGCAAACAAAAAAAAGGTTTTAATTAATAATAGTTTATAAAATAGAAGTAAATAAAAATAAAAATAAAAATCATCATGAAAATAATAATTAAATGGAGAAGGAGAATAAGGAGTTAATAAGGCTGATTACAGTAAATTAAGGGTTAATAAGGGGTAAAACAGAGGAACAATTTAATAAAAAACAAACAAATATATATTTATTTTTACTTGACACGACTGCTTTAAACTGACCTAATTTGCAGACCAAAGTTCATCCCTTTTATCTGTAAATGAATAAACAGGACAGATAAGAAAATACAATGTTTGTTTTTATCCTGTCTCTTTCAGCGCTGAGCAATGTTGTTGATAAACATTGCCAGCTGCTTTTTGTTTTGACAGCTGTGAGCAGGAGAACCGCTCTGCACTTTTTACATGGATCATGGAAATACTGGATTAAGATCATGTGTGTGTGTGTGTGGGGGGGGGTTGAATCGAGCTTGCAATCTTTTAAAGATTAATCATGCAGCTCTAGTGTGTTTTCCTTAACCTCCCTGGCAGTAATACCGTGTGTGGCTCGGGGTTAAATTTCATTACTATTAGCGGTAATCCTGAGTCACACTCGGGATTGCATTGCAGGATCCTGGTGCGGTGTTACTTACCTTGTCCCCAGGATCCTGCGATGTCCCCCCGCTGTGTCCATGGGCTGAGTCCTCCACTCAATGCCTCTGTGTGGTGGGCTCCATTCCCTGCGAGCGTCGCAATGCATGGGGGTGGAGCCCGGCGGCAAATTCAAAAAGTACACAATACATAACACATACAGTACACTGTAATCTTACAGATTACATTACTGTATGAAATAATTTCACCTCCCTTTTGTGCCTAGTGCTTTGTCCAGTGCCCTGCCTGCACTTTTACAGTATATTATATATACTGTTCTTTCTGCTTGGAAACTTGAGATCGTCCATGGCAACCAAAAAGTGTCCCTTTACGTCAAAAGCGGTTTGAGACCAGCTAGAAAACAGCGATAGTAAATTAGAACACTTGCAAAAGGGAGCGATAGTGAATTGTGAGGAAATTAATTGTATTATTATTATATTATTATTTTTTAGAATTATTTATAGTTATTTATTATATTATAATTTATGATTTAGTGTTTCAAACTTTATCATATCCAGGATGTCTACTTGACTCTTGTGCGTTATTACTAAGAATTACAGGCCTAAAATATAAAACGCCAAATTTCTACGCAAAACAATGTAAGGCTTTGAGACACAAAAATCTGACATAATCATACCACCAGGGAGGCTACATCAGTCTGATCAACTCATAGCGAATGGGTAGTTATAGACCAGGACATATCTGAGGTCAGATGAGATCATCCCCGATGTGGTGTTTTGCGATTTTGGGCATCATGTAGTTAACTACTAGTAGCACAGACACAAGGTTTTCTGGTATTCTTATATGGTGCCATCAAAAACCTTATCTGATCTGCCATGTTATGGCTTTTAGTTTTTTAAATTGTATGTATAGTTTTTGTGTTATTTATAATACAAGGCTGCTATGGCCAAATGCACTCCACTTGGGAGTAATGTGTCTTACTTGGTAGCTCCGGGAAGGGGAGTTGGGGAGATGGACACATGTGAGTTAAGGGGCAGTTTACCTCTGATCTACCCTGGTCATAAATCCTGAAACCAAGATACCAATCACAAGTTATATTTTCTGACCTACAAAAGAGACACCGGGCTACCCATAATGATTTACGAAATTCAAGGAAGCGTATTCATCTATGGAAACACAAGGAACATTTTAATGCCATCCTGTAATTATTAATATTGTTAGTCCTTATTACATAAACACATCACGGTTTATAGTAGAAGGCATTTTTTTAAAGGAAATGCTGTAATTAGGCCTATTTATAGTTGCAGCGATGATGACCCTTGCAGATTGACTCATTAGTACAACTAACAAATGACTTGTAAAAGCATTAGCTGTACTTACCTCTGGCTGCAGGCTTAGAAATAAGCCAATTTGTAATGGTGATTACATTAAATCTAGTGTGCAAATGGTAGCTTTACATTGCTTGTTCTATATTTTCTGCTCCCAATTAGCTGCAGGTCATTAGCATAGCTATTTAATAATAAATAATTATACTAATGTACATTACTTCCTTGTGGCACCATATGCAAAGAGTCTAATGAAATATGAAAACTCTGCTGAGGTGTGGACGTGAAATCTCAGCTCTCCTCCTATTAATATGCTGCAAAGTAAACAGCCATTTAAACTGATACTTTATGGTAACTTTGTTTTAGTGAGGCAGGCTCAATTCATGGTTACAAAATAAATGGGGCTTGTAAAGGTGGTGGGCGTGCTAGTTCACATCTAGATTTATCTAGTTCTCTTTTCAACTTTCATGTTTCCACTCCTGGAGATCCATGCAATAAGGATGGCCTATCAACTAGGAGTCAGAGAACCTCTACATAACACCACAGAAACTGATGAAGTGGTGTATTAGCGTTGGTGTAACCAAATAAATGTTTGCTCATTCATTATTACAACCTCAACTTTTCCATGTACATGATCAAGGGCATCTCTGCCACACCATCCTTTTTTTAAAGGTTATTTCTTACAATTAAGGAACTTCATTCACCATCCCATTGTTCCCTCCCCTGAGGATCTAGGGCCAGGTCCCCCCAAGGCATCAAGTGTGACTATTCACATCCTGTGTAGAGACAGGGGTATTCTCTACCCCTGTCTCTACCTCTATTCTCTATGCACACAACTAGAAGGTTTACCATGTATTTTGACCAAATGTAAGTGTTTTTCCCTTTGTTAAAATCACTACACATCCAACAATACCAAATAGTTACTACAACATAAGGGCTCTCCCATCTCTTCTCTTATACGTCTTTTTTTCCAGAGGACGTCATGGAGCTTCTCGCCACAGCCTCAACTGATGACCAACATCTAATCAACATCCTGGATACTGGATTAGATCAGATTTCAAGCTACATTCTCATTATAACTGATCCCTCCAAATGTTAAAATTTTTTCTGTGTGTGGGGGCAGCCTAAGCACAGCAGCGGCTTTTTTATTTCACTCTAATGCCTGCTACACACGATTGGACTTTCCGCCAACAAAACCGTGGAATATTGTCCGAAGAACGTTAGCTCAAACTTGTCTTGCATACATACGGTCACACAAATGTTGGCCAACAATTATGAATGTAGTGACAGACTAGACGTACTACGTGTTTTTTTCAGCTCTTTAGCGCCACCCTTTGGGCTCATTCTGCTAATTTCGTGTTAGTAGAAGTTTGGTGAGTGTTGATTCGCACTTTTCTTTTCGAGTTTTTCATTTAGCGATTTTCAGTTCCCGCTTTTTATTTCCTGCTTTTCAGTTTGTTTCTGAGCTGCCGTTCGTCAACCAGACATGTTGCGGAATTGGAGGAGATAACGTGTTATTTATTATTGGCTTTGGAGTTATTGCTTTGACATTATTTTTTTTGGTTGAATAGTGATTTGATTTGGTATATTTTCTATATTTCTGGATGCATAGAATGCACTTTTTGCTTAAGTTCTATTGGCAGATAGCATGTCTATTATTTTTTTATTTTTTTTTAATGTACAATAAAAAAAATGTGTAGAATAATACTTGGCTATGTGTTTTACTTCAAATGACAGTTTGGGAGTAGGCAGTTACATTTTAAAAATAACAATGTAAAATTAACAAGGGACACCAACATAGTTGTATCTTTGAGCTTATAAACTAGGGGATAATGGTGTTAAGGTAACTTGCTCAAATAAAAAAATATATACTGTATTTATTGGCGTATAACACTCACTTTTTCACCATGAAAATCGGGTGCAAATAGCATGTGCGTGTTATACACCAATACTTCAATTTTAGCTGCCTCAAAGGGGACAGGGAAGGAGGGGGCAGGACGAGCGCCATCAGATTACATACAGCGAGAATCTCCTGTTTACTTGGCGGCATCTGTAAGTTCCGTCTCTTGGGCCGCCTTTGGACCACTGTTCTGTCTATCATAGGAGATTCTCACTGTATGTAATCTGACGGCGCTCATCCTGCCCCCCTCCCTGTCCCCTCTGGGCTGCAGATGGGCATCGATCAAGCTGCACTGATGGCAATGGTGAGGCTGCATTGATGTGGACTGATGAGGCTGCATTGATGGCACTTGTGAGGATGCAGATGGGCATTGATCAGGCTTCATTGATGGCAATGGTGAGGCTGCAGATGGGCACTGACCCTTATTTTGCTTCAAAGTTCCTTATTTAAAATTTAAGTTTTTTTCCTGAAACTTCCCTCTTAAAATGAATGTGCGTGTTATACGCCTGTGCGTGTTATATGCCGATAAATACGGTATATAGTATTCTTGATATCACTAGAAAAAAAAGCCTTTGGTAATTCGTTTGCAACAACTCCATCAGTATCACCAGCAAAGCAGCTTCATTATTATCCCATTAAAGAAGAAGAGAATTGTGCGCTACATTTGGAGATTTCATAATTTGCCACGTCACCAATGTTAGTTCTCCATTACGAATGCTAGTTTACAAGACCGACTGCTTCTGCTTCCGAGCATGTGTGTTTGTACTTTGGACTTTTGTCCGACGGACTTGTGTACACACGATCGGAAAATCCGACAACACACATTTGTTGGTGAAAAATTTGCAAACCTGCTAGCCAACATTTGTTGGCGGAAAGTCCGACAACAATTGTCCGATGGAGCGTACACACGGTCGGATTTTCCGCCAACAGCCTGACGTCCAACATTTCCCGTCGGAAAGTCCGATCATGTGTACGGGGCTTTAGAGCTTACATCACTAAAAAAACCTTCTTGTTTATAATCCAATCTCTCACATGCCACCAGTAAATCAGTATTAAAGTATTATAGGAGTGTGTAGACTGCCATGCTTTTTTTTTTTCTTTTGGAAATTGCTTGCTTTCAACTTTTTTATCCAATGTAACATCTCACTGCTGCTGATTGCTTTGTAGCCTCTTTGCAGTCACTTCTTTTGTTTTAAATTCTTTTTTGTTTTCCATGAAAAAAATATATTTCATAACATTACATTACTTTCACATTCAACAAATACATGTAATACTCCTTGAGTTTGCATATCACAAATCCTTTAATATATCATTTAATATACCTATAGCTCCCAACTTCTCTCATACCAAGCACAGGAGGGGAAGAAAAAACACACACACACAAAAAAGAAAACACAAAAAAAACACTTATTCACTTCTTGTCTACAAGCACTTTAATGGCAGCTGCACCTCATTGCTCAGGGACAGTTTCCAGCAGAACATGCCTTTGCAGTGCAATGTGTGCTGGCATGACGTCCACTGTAAGTGCTTGTGACAGTGGGACAATGCAGAGACAGAGGGGTTGATTTACTAAAGGCAAATAGACTGTGCACTTTATAAAGTGCAGTTGCTCCAGAGCTTAGTAAATGAGGTAAATATACCCTGTGCAACGAATACCCAATCACGTATAAGGAAAATAAAGAAAACAGCATTTTTGCTTGCACATGATTGGATGACAAAGTCTATTTGATTTAAGTAAATCAGCCCCAGGGTGTTATCATATTATAACAGAAAGTACCTGAACAAGGACCTTTATGGCAGGATCATCAGGCATAATTTTAGATTTAAATAAGCATGATATCTCCCCAAGGGTATTAGGAAAATTGGACACTCTCCCAAGGTTACCAAAGATCCCTCAGCTCAGCAGGGGCACCATGAAAAAACACAAGTGAATGCTCTGCATAGCGTAATACTGTCATTTATTAGAAACACACAACCCCCGCATACATATTGTGCTTACAGGATGAATCAATAAAACCAGCGTGTCAAAGTTTAGCCTGTGCAACACAGCGTAACGTCTTCTCACCACCTCCTGGAATTCCTAGAATCACTGGCCGCGAAGAGACCCGGGGTGACGTACTCTGTGATTGAGAAGGGAGCCATGTGGTCACGCCCTAACGCGTTTCGTCATCACGTCTTCATCGGAGGGCGTCGGACAGCTTGCAAAGTGCACAGTCTATTTGACTTTAATAAATCAACGAAAAAATCTGAGGATACACCACTTGCCTTAGCTGCGGGCCAGATAAAATGTTATTATATAGAGGATGAGGGTAAAGTCGAAGGAGTAGTTAGGCCAACATCCCAAATAAATGGAAAGAAGAGAAGCAACCCCCTAGTGGGACTTTAAAGGCCTACAGCACATTAGCAAATCATAAAGTGAAGTATAAATGACCAAGAACGTAAATTACATAATCTCAAATACAAATTTTATTAACAAAATCGTTAAAAGACAGATTAAGGCTGGTGTAGAGTGAAGCCAACATAATTCAAGTCACATGAATGTATACAGTTCTACATATTCCAAAGATGCCATGATGAGAGCACCATGGCAGAGCATACATGGAAAACAGCCAATGCGTTTCAGACGTTCATTCTTTCCTCAGGGGTGTGTGCATTTGTAGAACAGATTACTTATGCTGTCAGCAAATAGAGCTTACATACATCAGCCAAAAAGGTTTAAAAAGACAGTCAATGATAACCATTCCATTGCCAGGGAAGAGGATGACTTAGTAATATAATCGCCCCAAGTGAGGTCCAGCAAGACCTGCCAGGGTGCATGAGAGAGGGAAATGTAGATGTGCAATGCGGTCTAACAAGTAAAGTATTTGTGCTCAATTGCAGCCAGTGGGGGAATTCTGCATGTCTTCTCCCATAGACTGAGTGGATGGGTAAAATAAAATGTTGCAGCAGACTGCATATGGCCCTCAAGCCATAGTTTTACAGCCTCTGATCTTGCCTACAACCTATAAACCAGTACTGTAAATTTATACTAATTTGTATTTTACTATCCAAACCCTATCCTTTAAAGTGTTATTAAACCCACAACAGTAAAATCAGCCTGTATATGCAGTAAAGCATGTTTTTTATACTCACTGTAGGGTCTAAAGCATTAATTATTTAGCATTGTATATAAAAGCTGTTTGATCCTGTCTCTCTGATCCTCCTCTTCTTCCTCTGTCTCCAAAAAATAACCTTATATTTACAGAGCCAGGGGACAGGCTGCATATGCTCAGTTCGGTGTGAATTGCTAGAGTTTTTTTTTTTTCTTGGGAGGGTGCATGTGAGCAGCACAGGGCCAATCAGCACTGTCCAGACATGTCCGGAAAGAGGATCAGGGGAGGATGAAAACTCCTACTACAAGCTTTACTAGGAACTGATAGAAGTCACAAGATTGCAATATACTGCTGATGAGCAAATGCGATTATCAGTTTGTATTTACTAATATAATTGCATTTCCATGTTCTGTGTACTGTGGGAGACCAGATATAGTGAATGCAGATTCTGGGTTTAGTAACACTTTAAGCCCCTCCCACTTTTAACCTCAAATTGTCAGTACCCAAAAAGCATGCTCATGATTGGCTCCACCCCTAATCGCAGGAATGCCAATTTTTAAAAGTTCCCAGGTATGTCGACAAGTCACCGCGAAGATCCGAGCAGATCTGTCACTCCAGCAATACAACCAAGGACATGCAGATACTTCTTCATTCATTGTTCCCATTTATAGCCGGCTTTATTGAATAAGTCTGATTAAATTTACTCCAGGATAAGCTCACTACCTCCAACAGTAACTAGATCTGTTGAATTTCCTTGGAGATAAGCAAGATAATGAACAGTTTATGGTTTAATAAAAAGTACAATAAAAATGATTGCATTCTATCTGAAAAGCCCAGTGAGTTTTGCAGTCACACAGCAATTACTTATTGAATAGCTGACTATTTCTCTGGAATAAATACTGCTGTGAACTTCAAGCGAGGATGTTAAATTGCATTTAGGCTGGAGCCAGCAACTGTGGGCAAATAATAACATGCAATATGTCTTTGCTTTTGATGAGGTTAGTAAGCAAATAATTTCATAATTTATTAAAAGAAAAACATCCTGTCAGTCGCTGACATGTGATTTTGCATCCTATAGAGATTTATAACGATATTATCCCAACTAATTGACTTCTAACAGAACTCTGCTGATTATGAGTTATATGCACATGGAACCTTGATACTGCAAATCACCTTGACTTAAATAGAAGTTTAAACACATCAACAATTCATTCCCTGTAATAACATTTTAGATTTCCTGTACTGTAATAAACAAGGTATTGGTTTTTGTTTGGAGACCCTAAAGCCCAATCAATAGTAATAGGTAAAACCACTCAATGATCTATTTATGTTATCCAGCATATGCTGCAGCTGTGCTAAAAACAGAACGTCTCCTTAATTTACCTTTAATCTGGGTATTTTTAACCCATCAAGGATTCAGAGTCCCTAGTAGTGTATCCCCAGAAGTTTGTGCTGTGTTATTCCTCTCTCTTCTTCCTGTATCACCAATCAAATTTTGGCTACATATATACATGTTAACATATTAAAATAATCCAATTTACGCTGGATCTTTCTATCAGGAGTTGGCAAAAAAATCCAGCAAAAAAACGTAAAATCGCTTCAATAAATCCAAATTTACACTCTATGGGGTTGATTTACTAAAGGCAAATAGACTTTGCACTTTGCAGTTGCTCCAGAGCTTAGTAAATGAGGTAAAGCTTCACTTTGCAAAGAATACCCAATCATGTGCAAGGAAAATAAAAAAAAACTGCATTGCTTGCACATGATTGGATGATGGAAGTCAGCAGAGCTTCTGCTCATTTACTAAGCTCTGGAGCAACTGCACTTACAGAGTACAACTGCACTTTGCAAAGTGCACAGTCTATTTGCCTTTGGTAAATCAACCCCAATGTGTATACACCAAAATCCTCCCATGCATTGATCCTCTGTACACACTTGGTGCTCCCCTCCTGTGTCCCCGGCTCCCGTACTCACCAGAGAAATATGACCCTCAGCTGATAGCTTAAAGTGATTGTAAATCCTCACATTGTAAAACAGCCCATTCAGTTTACAATAGAAATGAAAGGCAAAACATTTGTGTATAGATATAAAAAAAAATTATAAATACCTATTTTCCCTTTTTATAGGTGATCACATACTCTCTGTTCTAAACTGCATAAGAGCTGGGGGAGGAGAAACAGCAGGACACTGAGCTTCCTATTAAAGGCTGTGCAGGGGGGGGGGGGTGTCAAGACAAGTTTGATCATTGGAAGGAAACAGGTTGAGTTCCCAGCATAGCTAGAGAACTAACCACTCTCTTGCTTAGTGTGGTTTTTAATAGGAAAGCAGAGGGACTGACAGGAACACCAGGGATTTCACATAAAGGATGCAATACAAAGAGTACAGGATACTTTTTCATGCAAGTACATAGTACAGCAGGCATATATCAGGAATATAAAATGTTGGGTTTACATACTCTTTAACCACTTGCCGCCCGTCCACCATCAAATGATGGCGTGGCGTGACGGTGCGGCTCTCATCCTGGGTGGACGTCATATGACAGCTTCCCAGAACGGCCACTCTCGTGCGCCCGTGGGGGCGTGCAGTGTGCAGTGGCCCCGCCGTGTTGCTAGGACACTGCCCGACCCCAATCTCTGTAAAGAGCAGTGGCCTGCGGCTCTTTAACCATGTGATCGGCTGTGTCCAATGACAGCTGGCCACATGTAAACACGGAGATGCCGGTGATCGGCGCTCCTCGCCTCACACTGACAGAGTGTGAGGCGAGGAGAGCCGATCAGCGGCATCTCCTCACAGAGGACATCAGTGCTCTGATGACAATAAAGCTCCCACAGTGCCAGCAATAAGTGCCCACCACTGCCAGCAATGGATGCACACCACTGCCAGCAATTAGTGCCCACCAGTGCCAGCAATCAGTGGGCATTAGTGATGCCAGTCAGTACTGGCTATCAGTGCTGCCTATCAATGCCCATCACTGCTGCCCATCAATGCCACCCATAAATGCCCATGAGTGCTGCCTATCAGTGCCCATCAGTGCCGCTTTATCCATACCGCCTATCTGTGACCACCAGTGCCGCCTATCTGTGCCCACCAGTGCCACCCAGTGCTGCTTATCAGTGCCCATAAGTGTGGTATATTCGTGCCTCCTCATCAGTGCCACCTAATCAGTGCCCATGAGTGCCACCTCATCAGTGTCCATCAGTGCAGCCTATCAGTGCCCATCAGTGCCACCTCATCAGTGCCCATCAGTGAAGGAGAAAATTACTTATTTACAAAATTTACTGACACAAACTAAGAAAAACATTTTTTTTTCTAAATTTCCGGTCTTTTTTTTTTTTTTTTTTAGGAAAAAATGGGAAAACCCAGAAGTGATTAAATACCACCAAAAGAAAGCTCTATTTGTGTGAAGAAAATGATAAAAATTTCACATGGTTACAGTGTTGTATGATCGCGCAATTGTCATTCAAAATGCGACAGCTCTGAAAGCTGAAAAATGGCCTGGGCAGGAAGGGGGTAAGTCCCCTGTATTGAGGTGGTTAAAGTGATTGTAAAGTCTTGTTTTTTTTTCTATAAAAATAACTAACATGTCATATTTACCTGCTCTGTGTAATAATTTTGTACAGAGCAGCCTGGATCCTCCTCTTCTCGGGCCCCTGTTCAGCGCTCCTGGCCCTCCCTCCTGTCAATTGCCCCCCACAGCAAGCACCTTGCTATGCACCCAAGATGAGTCACAGCTCCCTGTGTCCATTCAGACACAGAGCCCTGGCCCAGCCCTGCCCTCTCTCTCCTTATTGGCTGACTGACTTTGATTGACAGCAGTGGGAGCTAATCAGGAGGAAGAGTCTCGGACAGCCGAGGCACTCGTGGACATCGCTGGACAGAAATGGGGCTCAGGTAAGTGTTAGGGGGGGGTGAGGGGGACTGCTGCACACAGAAGGCTTTTTATGTTACTGCATAGCATGCAGTAAAGCTTCGTACACACGATCGGATTGTTGGCCAACAAAACCGTGGACTTTTGTCCGAAGGGCGTTGGCCCAAACTTGTCTTGCATACAAACGGCAAGGAATTGTTGGCCAACAAACACAAACTCAGTGACCTACTACGTTGTTTTTCAGCACTTTAGCGCCACCCTTTGGGCTCCTTCTGCTAATTTCGTGTTAGTAGAAGTTTGGTGAGTGTTGATTCGCGCTTTTCATTTCGCGCTTTTCATCTTGCGCTTTTCAGTTTGCACTTTTCAGTTAGTTTCTGAACGGCCGTTCGCCAACCAGCCATGTTGCGGAATCGGAGGAGATAATGTGTTATTTATTATTGGTCTTGGAATTATTGCTTTGACATTATTTTTTTGGTTGAATAATGATTTGATTTGGTATATTTTCTATATTTCTGGATGCATAGAATGCACTTTTTGGTTAAGTTCTATTGGCAGATAGCATGTCTAATTTTATTTGTTTTCCTTTTTTAATGCACAATAAAAAAATTGTGGAGAACAATACTTGGCTATGTGTTTTACTTAAAGTGGGATTCCGTCCCTGAAAAAAAAAAATTAAAAGTCAGCAGCTACAAACACTGTAGCTGCTGACTTTAAATAAGTATTTACCTGTCCAGGGAGCCCGCGATGTCGGCCGCCCGAGGCCGACCCGTCCCTCGGCTCTTGGGTCCCGGCACCGCCATCCTAACTAAGGGAAACAGGCAGTGGAGCCTTGCGGCTTCACTGCCAGTTTCCTACTGGGCACGTGCGAGCGGCGCAGCGATCTGTGAATGGTCCCGTGGTGTTCTGGGAACACACACAGTTCCCAGAAGGCAACGGGCCGCTCACCGAGGAGCAGAACACGCCGTGGAATAGGAAGAGGCAGATTAGGAAGACTGCCTAGCAGCAAGGGTTTAGGTAAGTTTAAATTTTTTTTTTCAAATGTTTTTTTTTTTTAATTTTTTTAGGATTTTTCATGCAATTTTTTTTTTTTAGGGTGGCCCTCCACTTTAAAATGACATTTTGGGAGTCGGCAGTTACATTTAAAAAAATACAATGTAAAATTGACAAGGGACACCAACAGAGTTGTATCTTTGATCTTATAAACCACGGGATAATGGTGTTGTGGTAACTAACAAAGAAAAAAAAAAAAAAGAAAAAAAAAAAAGCATAATAATATTATTCTTGATATCACTAGAAAAAAAAGCCTTTGAAAATTCGTTTTCCATAACTCCATCAGTATCACCAGCAAAGCAGCTTCATTATTATCCCATTAAAGAAGAAGAGAATTGTGCGCTGCATTTCGAGATTTTGCCACGTCATGAATGTTAATTCTCCATTACAAGTTTACAAGACCGACCGCTTCTGGCTCGTCCTTGCTTCCGAGCATGCATGTTTGTACTTTGGACTTTTGTCTGACGGACTTGTGTACACACACTCCAAAAATCGGACAACAGACATTTGTCCGTGGAAAATACGTCAACAATTGTCTGATGGAGTGTACACACGGTCGGATTTCCCGCCAACAGCCTGTCATCACACTTTTCCCGTCGGAAAATCCGATTGTGTGTACGAGGCCTAAGAAAAAAAAACCTTCTAACTTTACAACCATGCTTTTATTAGAGATTATCCCTCTTCACACACTCCCGTGGTCATTATCCATGATATTAATCCCCTTGCATCCATTTCCAATAGATGGTACTCATTATCACCATATACCAATATGTAGGAAAGGAGAAGGAGAATGCTGATATACTGTAATATTTTTTATAATGTTTTTATTATTAATACAGTTGCACAAAAACAGTAATGCATTCACATACTGTATATTCCCCTTGAATTACCACACACAGACCTGGAAAGCACCGCACTAGCGTGCACTCCACAGGCCGGAAATAATATCACCAGAAGTCGGAACCAGAAACCCCACCCAACGCATTTCTGCAATCCTATTGGGCGCTTTCAAGAAAACGCTCCTGTAGATGGCCAATAGGATTGGTGAAATGCGTGGGGAGACGTAATTTCTGGACCATTAAGCGGACTTCTAAAAACGACGTTTTATCTACCAGTGCTCAAAAGGCCCTAGAGTTCATGCACATGGACTAACAGACATATTTGATGCCCAGGGAGCCTCATTAATATTATTATTATTTTTATACAGTATTTATATAGCGCCAACAGTTTACGTAGCGCTTTACAACTTGAGGGTAGACAGTACAAATACAATACACTTTGATACAGTAGGAATCAGAGGGCCCTGCTCCTTAGAGCTTACAATCTAAGAGGGAAGGTCAAGAGATACAAGAGGTAATAACTGTGGGTGATGTGCTGATTGAGAAGGTAAATGTACAGCCGGAGCCACGATACCCGGAAAGAAGATGGACGCTCCGTAGCAGAGGGGACAGCGGTGACATCGCAGGCTCCTGTGTCAGGTAAGTGACACATAATGAGCTACTACGCGATGCATAGGAGCCCATTATGCTTTACCTTTGCAGGGAAATAAAGAGGAAGTAAACCCATCAGGGTTTACTTCCTCTTTAAACTTTAGATTGGTATTAGGGTGCCCCTTTAAGAAAATGTTTTATATAGGAGGAATCTCCTCTGACTGGGCTGCACAGGTATCAGTGCTACTACATTGGAGCATGAAAGGGAGGTTACACCGCAAAGAATCAAATGACAATGGGGTGGTATCCAAGGTGAAAACCCAATTCAATGTGGCTGAAAAAGCATCATATAGTTCACATGAAAGTAGAATTAAAGGGTTACTGAAACCCACAACAGTAAAATCAGTCTGTATATAAAGTAAAGCATGCTGAGGGGTTAATCCTCCACATTGTGTAAAAAAGGCTGCTTCATCCTGTCTTCTCTGATCCTCCCCTTCTTTTACTGTCCCCAGGAACCCAGTATAAATACAGTAGTGAATCATCCAATACACAATTAATATGATTAATACAAGTGGATAAGGAACAAGGGATTTGATTAGGTAGATAAACAAAAGTGAATTAAGACCCATACACACGATCAGCCTTTTTGACAACAAACATGCAAATTACCTGTTTTAAGGCAACATCCAAAAATAAAAAGAAAAACTGCGCTGCAGAGCAAAAAAGGTCAAAGGTAAAAGCTGCACACAAAATACACCAATATTTGTGTATACCATGAAAAATAAAAAATAAATAAAGTGCGCTAATTACATGAAAATACACACATAGATGTGAATACATGTGGGTAGTAGTAAAAACCACAATCTACTGAGAGCAAGTACATGACTCCATGAGTGGTAAAAATATATAAGTGCAAAACATAAAAACTCAAATAAAAAGAAGAAACAAAAAATGTGTACATGTGAAATACAATGATATTAATAGCGTGAAAATCTGAAAATCAAACAAACTCAGTCCATGGGTTCAAATATAAAAAGTTCATCAGTGAAAAAAAGCTTCCATCCACTATACAGCTCAGCAACAACTAATCCCCCTATGAGTGGATTGACAAAGGAGAGAGATGTGCAGGATGGTGCAAATCCACTGGCGGTGACTCCAATAAGTGAGAAAGTGATAAAGGTGGACTCTTACCCTCCGTGTTGGACCCCCTCCTTGGCAGGGTCTATCAGGCATGCAGATTTTTGCCCTCTGCAGGGACCATGTAATGAGAAGTTCTCCCCAGCAGCTGTTAGGAATGTTGTCTCCGATCCGGGCTGGTCCAAGTGAAACGCCTGGAGAGGGGGGAAGGAAAGCTCTCTTGCTCCCAGTGTGGCAAAGGAAAAAACAAAAGAGCGGAGCTCCAATAGTGTAAAAAGTTTCAGAATTTATTAAATAAAAGTACAGACCGCAACGGAGAGTGCACGCTCCGTGAGGTGAAAATACAATTAAAAACAAGCCGGCATATAAAAATCGTAATAACCCGTGCATAACATGGGGCAATTGTGACGGCTTACAACGTAGCCACGCCCTACATGTTTCGTCATTAGTAGACGTCTTCAAAGGGGCACGGGCTACGTGTTAAGCCATTCCCTATATAGTATAACAGTGCACACCAAGCCTCGTTTTCACCTCCACTCTCAGGGGAGGGAAAACCCAAGCCTCTACCTGGTGCTCCTCAGTGAATGGATGTTACCAAGGTGACACATAGGACTGAAACTAAACAAAACTTCAGCCCCTCCCAGCAGAGCCAATCTCTCGCGCCATCTGGAGGAAGAAGCCCAGTATTACTAGACAATTAATATCTGTAAGACATATTAATTGTCTAGTAATACTGGGCTTCTTCCTCCAGATGGCGCGAGAGATTGGCTCTGCTGGGAGGGGCTGAAGTTTTGTTTAGTTTCAGTCCTATGTGTCACCTTGGTAACATCCATTCACTGAGGAGCACCAGGTAGAGGCTTGGGTTTTCCCTCCCCTGAGAGTGGAGGTGAAAACGAGGCTTGGTGTGCACTGTTATACTATATAGGGAATGGCTTAACACGTAGCCCGTGCCCCTTTGAAGACGTCTACTAATGACGAAACATGTAGGGCGTGGCTACGTTGTAAGCCGTCACAATTGCCCCATGTTATGCACGGGTTATTACGATTTTTATATGCCGGCTTGTTTTTAATTGTATTTTCACCTCACGGAGCGTGCACTCTCCGTTGCGGTCTGTACTTTTATTTAATAAATTCTGAAACTTTTTACACTATTGGAGCTCCGCTCTTTTGTTTTTTCCTTTGCCACACTGGGAGCAAGAGAGCTTTCCTTCCCCCCTCTCCAGACGTTTCACTTGGACCAGCCCAGATCGGAGACAACATTCCTAACAGCTGCTGGGGAGATCTTCTCATTACATGGTCCCTGCAGAGGGCAAAAATCTGCATGCCTGATAGACCCTGCCAAGGAGGGGGTCCAACACGGAGGGTAAGAGTCCACCTTTATCACTTTCTCACTTATTGGAGTCACCGCCAGTGGATTTGCACCATCCTGCACATCTCTCTCCTTTGTCAATCCACTCATAGGGGGATTAGTTGCTGCTGAGCTGTATAGTGGATGGAAGCTTTTTTTCACTGATGAACTTTTTATATTTGAACCCATGGACTGAGTTTGTTTGATTTTCAGATTTTCACGCTATTAATATCATTGTATTTCACATGTACACATTTTTTGTTTCTTCTTTTTATTTGAGTTTTTATGTTTTGCACTTATATATTTTTACCACTCATGGAGTCATTTACTTTCTCTCAGTAGATTGTGGTTTTTACTACTACCCACATGTATTCACATCTATGTGTGTATTTTCATATAATTAGCGCACTTTATTTATTTTTTAAGGCAACATCCGACTGTGTGTTATTAGTTAGTTATTATTTCGAATTTTTGGATTTTCGTTTTCTACTTTTCAGATTTTCCTTTCTTATTTCCGGATTTTCAAATTTTCAAATTTCCGAATGTTCGAATCACTAAATTTTTTGAATTTCCGAAAGAAAAAAACAAATTACAGCATCTCTATCTTCATTCCTGGAATTTCCGCCTATATTGTTGCTGTGTATTGATGGCATTCTGACTTTAAATTGATTTCAGCCAGCGAATTCCAACAGCACCTAACAGGCTAAAGCCGCGTACACATGATTGGATTTTACGACAGGAATTGTGTGATGTCAGGCTGTTGGCAGAAAATCCGACCGTTTGTGCGCTCCATTGGACAATTGTTGTTGGATTTTACGCAAACAAATGTTGGATCGCAGGCTTTAAAATTCTGCACGGACAAATATCTGTTATCGGATTTTCCGAGCATGTGTATGCAAATCCGTTGGACAAAAGTCTAAAGTACAAACCCGCATGCTCGGAAGCAAGGATGAGCCAGAAGCAGTCGGTCTTGTAAACTAGCGCTCGTAATGGTGAATTAACATTTGTGACGCGGCAAATTATGAAATCTCGAAATGCAGCGCACAATTCTCTTCTTCTTTAATGGGATAATAATGAAGCTGCTTTGCTGGTGATACTGATGGAGTTATTGCAAACAAATTTTCAAAGGCTTTTTTTTTCTAGTGATATCAAGAATAATATTATTATGCTTGTTATTTTTATTTTTTTGGTGCAAGTTACCACAACACCATTATCCTGTAGTTTTTAAGATCAAAGATACAACTATGTTGGTGTCCCTTGTCAATTTTATATTGTATTTTTTTTATGTAACTGCCTACTCCCAAACTGTCATTTGAAGTAAAACACATAACCAAGTATTATTCTCCACAATTTTTTTATTGTGCATTAAAAAAAGAAAACATATAAAATTATACATGCTATCTGCCAATAGAACTTAACCAAAAAGTGCATTCTATGCATCCAAAAATATAGAAAATATACCAAATTAAATCATTATTATTCAACCAAAAAATAAAATAAAAGCCTCATGCATGTGTCCTGCTTCTTAATACAGGGAGGTCAACAATGCCAAAAGTTTGTGAAAGCAGGGGGTCCATCATCCGGATTATTCTCCTGGCGCTCCCGCAGCAAAGGCATATGACATAATTGGTCACGATTAATAAAGCAACCAATGTTTGGTCCAAGAAATCCTCCTCCTCCTGTTCCTGGACTGGACTTGGACAAAGCAATAACTCCAAGGCCAATAATAAATAACACTTTATCTCCTCCGATTCCGCAACATGTCTGGTTGACGAACGGCTGTTCAGAAACTAACTGAAAAGCATAAAATAAAAAGCACAAAAGAAAAGCACGAAATGAAAAGCGCTAAATGAAAAGCGCTAAATGAAAAGCGCAAAATGAACACTCACCAAACTTCTAATAACATGAAATTAGCAGAAGGAGCCCAAAGGGTGGCGCTAAAGAGCTGAAAAACCACGTAGTACGTTCATGTTTGTTGGTCGACAATTGTGTGCAAGACAAGTTTGGGGCCAACGTCCTTTGAACAAAAGTCCGAGGTTTTGTCTGCGGAAAATCCGATCGCGTGTACGAGGCTTAAGTGAGTATTTTGTGATGGTTTCTTTGTCCTAGACCTAACAATTCCATGCAGTAAACATACAGTACTTTCACCACTGATTCCTAGAATTCTATGCTGCGGCTTGTCTCATACGTGGAAGAAGCATTCATTTCAATTCACTGAATGCATATTGTGCTGTACACAGCCTGTCTGGGCTTAAAGTGAACCTATTATCAGATATGTTTTTTTTTGCTTTTCATTTTAACTGTATGCCAAGCAATGAGTTTGTGTAACACCTTCAGGTAATTGTAACTTCTTACTGGGGTGGTATTTTCTGAGTGCAGTGGTCTGTGTGCAAGATCAATCTACGTATTGGGATAAATAAACCTTCTTTGTGCAGCAGCCCCACTAATACTTACCTGAGCCCCATCTCGATCCAGCGCTCTTCACGAGTGCCTCCTGATTGGCTGAGACACAGCAGAGGTGACATTGACACCTGTCAATCAAAGACAGTTAGCCAATGACGAGAGAGAAGGGGTGGGACCGGGCTGCAGCTCTGTGTCTGAATGGACACATAGAGCTTGCAGCTCGGCTCGGGTGCCCCCATAGCAAACTACTTGCTGTGGGGGCACTCAACAGGAGGGAGGGGCCAGGAGTGTTGGTGAGGGACCCAAGAAGAGGAGGATCTGGGCTACTCTGTGCAAAACCATTGGGCAGAGCAGGAAAGTATAACATATTTGTTATTTTTAAAGAAAAAAAAAACAAGACTTTAGTATCACTTTAACCACTTGCCGAGCAGCTCACGTACATTTACTGCGGCAGAGTGGCAGCACTGCGAGAGTCGCCGTACCTGTACGTTGGCTCCTTTAGGAGCCGTAGCAGACGCGCACGCTCGCTGCACGGCGGGGAACCCGATGCGAGTGACCGGTGGCCGCGATGTCCGCTGGCCACTTGCGATCGCGGGCACAAAGCCAGAACAGGGATCTGTGTATGTAAACTCACATATCCCCGTTCTGACAGGGGAGGAGAGACACATCTGCTGTTCCTAGTAATTAGGAACAGCGATCTGTCTCCTCTTCCAGTCAGTCACATCCCTACACATTTAGAAACACACATGAGGGAACACAGTTAACCCCTTGATCGCCCCCTAGTGTTAACCACTTCCCTGTCAGTGACATTTACAAAGTAATCAGTGCATTTTTTTTAGCTCTTATCGCTGTATAAATGTCACTGGTCCCAAAAAAATGTCAAAAATGTCCGATCTGTCTGCCGCAATGTTGCAATCCTGCTAAAAATTGCTGATCGCCCCATTACTAGTAAAAAAAAAAAATAACAAAAAAATACCATAAATCAAACACCTATTTGTAGACGCTATAACTTTTGCGCAAACCAATCAATCACTTATTGCAATTTTTTTTTTTTACCAAAAATATGTAGAAGAATACATATTGGCCTAAACTGTTGAAGAAATGTATTTTTTTTTAAATTGGGGGAATATTTATTATAGCAAAAAGTAAAAAATATTATAATTTTTTTTCAAAATTGTTGCTCTTTTTTTGTTTACAGCTTAAAAAATAAAAAAAGCAGAGGTGATCAAATACCACCAAAAGAAAACTCTATTTGTGGAAAAAAGGGACATACATTTTGTTTGGGTGCAACATCGCACAACCACGCAATTGTCAGTTAAAGTGACGCAGTGCCGTATTGCAAAAAATGGCCTGGTCATTAAGGGGGCAAATACTTCTGGTCTTTAAGTGGTTAAGACTGGGTTAGTGCGATTTGGATTTGGGTTTCCCCGCATCCAATTCGCATGACAGGAGATTGTGACTGGCTCTCTATGGAGCCAGTTCACATATCTCCAGGGTGGCTGCAGAGCACATTGCACAGGGCTCCTGTGCATCTTTGGCTCCTTTTCAGGTACGAATTCAGGGACGTACCGGACCCCTGCTGCGAGCCGCATGCGGCTTAGATGTGAACCTAACCTAAGATGTAATCCGCAGTCAGCATCTAACCATTGGGCAAAGATGCTGACTCAGATGTGACATGTCATGTTATGTAATGTAATATCTGGTTCCTATGCAGTCCTGATCTGTGTTCACAAATGTGTGGCACAAACCAGCCCCTGTGACCTTGTGACTTGCTAAAAAGGTGCAATGCTGCAGTCTGATCACTGGGAAAGAGAGTGTAGACTGATGAAATGATTCCTCCTGCTTGCAGCAGAATAATGACACCATCTCAGCCTAGGCAATACTCACTGACTGGAGCTTAAGGACCGCATCTTAATAATAAAAGGTGTTTTTTTTTTTTTTTTTGTTTTTTTTTAAAGCGGTTGTATACCCTCTGAAATTTTTTTTTTTTTTACCCCTGTAAAGCAAAAGGCATAATGAGCTAGTATGCACCGCATACTAGCTCATTATGAAATACTTACCTTAGAACGAGGCATCGGTATCTTACCTGGTCCACGCCGAGGTAGCTGACATGTTGCCTCGGCGTGTCTTCCGGGTATCGCGGTTCCAGCGCTGTGAGTGGCTGGAGCCGCGATGTCATCACTCCCGCGCATGCGCGCGGGAGATTTCTTTCCCGGCAAGGTCCGGCAGTTGCCGGGCCTTCAGCCGAGAATCCCCTGTGCGCATGCGCCGCTGCAGTCAGCGGCTCATAGCAAGGGAAATATCTCCTAAACCGTACAGGTTTAGGAGATATTTTTTTTACCTACAGGTAAGCCTTATTATAGGCTTACTTGTAGGTAAAAGTTAAAAAAAAAAGACTATACAACCGCTTTAAATGATGTTGTTTCTGTATGTTGTGAAATATCTGGAATCTTTTCCTTCATATGGAAAGGTTTACTTTTAAATATACACATTAGAACAGCCATTTATTCTCATTACATTTGCAAGCTCTGCTTCCAGCTTTTAGTGAATTATATAAGAGTACAGATTCTCTCAAAGCCGGAGACTGACGGGAATGGCTCAATGTTTTTTTGAAAAGCCTTTAAGAGAAAAATCTGCCAGGAATATAAAAATTATGATATAAGAGTTATACCTGCCAGCTGAGATAGGGAAAAAAAAAGACATCTTTCAAACAAAAAATAAAAACACTTGCAGTCCCAGTCATAACTCCTACATGTTCTGGTTATGTAAAAAGGGCAAGCACTGAAAGTTAAAGTTGTGTTCCAGCCGAAATTATACTTTTTAAATAAAAATACCCCTATAATACACAAGCTTAATGTATTCTAGTAAAGTTAGTCTGTAAACTAAGGTCTGTTTTGTTAGTTTATAGCAGTAGTTTATTATTTTATAAACTTACAGCAGGCCGTGGCCATCTTAAGTCTGGGCATCTGAAGCCAGACTGTATTTCTTCCTGGATCTCATCCTTGCAGATCTCGCACATGCTCAGTGCAGCACAAGCAGTGTAATAGGTTTCAGGTCAGGTTTCCATAGCACCGGCAGTGTCAGAGGAAGTTGCCGCCCCTTCCCAGAAGGCATTGCAAACAGGAAATGATGCGATGGGCCACGGCCAGGGAGGAGGAAGTGAAAAATGAATACAGCAGATATACAGTAGGTGCTGAGAAAAAAAATAAAAAAATATCCAATTCGTTTACAGTGCACAGTTTAGTGAGGGATGCTGAAGAGTTGTAAAAGTGGGTGGAACTCCACTTTAACAGCAAACACAACTTAAAGTGTATGTGCAGCCAAAACTTTTTTTTCGTTTTTTTTTTTTTTTTTTTTTGGACAGAGTAGGGAAGCCCCTCCTGGTTTATTTAAAGCCCCTCCCGGTTTATTTTTTGCTGTCTGTGTACCATTCAAGAAATTTACCATCACTTCCTATGGCAGACATATAGTTACATAGTAGGTGAGATCGAAAAAAGACACAAGTCCATCAAGTCCAACCTATGTGTGTGATTATATGTCAGTATAACATTGTATATCCCTGTTGCGGTCCTTCAGGTGCTTATCTAATAGTTTCTTGAAGCTATCGATGTTCCCTGCTGAGACCACCGCCTGTGGAAGGGAATTCCACATCCTTGCCGCTCTTACAGTAAGGAACCCTCTACATAGTTTGAGGTTAAACCTCTTTTCTTCTAATTTTAATGAGTGGCCACAATTTTTTATTAAACTCCCTTCTGCGAAAAAGTTTTATCCCTATTGTGGGGTCACCAGTACGGTATTTGTATATTGAAATCATATCCCCTCTCAAGCATCTCTTCTCCAGAGAGAATAAGTTCAGTGCTCACAACCTTTCCTCATAACTAATATCCTCCAGACTCTTTTTTAGCTTTGTTGCCCTTCTTTGTACTCGCTCCATTTCCAGTACATCCTTCCTGAGGACTGGTGCCCAGAACTGGACAGCATACTCTAGGTGCGGCCGGACCAGAGTCTTGTAGAGCGGGAGAATTATCGTTTTATCTCTGGAATGAATCCCCTTTTTAACGCATGCCAATATTTTGTTTGCTTTGTTAGCAGCAGCTTGGAATTGCATGCCACTGCTGAGCCTATCATCTACTAGGACCCCCAGGTCCTTTTCCATCCTAGATTCCCCCAGAGGTTCTCCCCCCAGTGTATTGATTGCATTCATATTTTTGCCACCCAAATGCATTATTTTACATGCAAGAGGAAGTTAGAGGAAATCCCCTAAACTCATTAGCGGTGGGACCTTTTAAGGTGCCAAATGTATACTTTTTATTGGTACATTAACCACTTACCGACCACCCTATAGCAGATATACTGCTACAGGACAGCCGCTGTGCGCAGGATCACATATCTAAATATATATGTGATCCTGCACTTCCGGGTCACAAGTGTAAATGTGCGACGCCGGCCACTCACTCCCGCTGTGATTGTACACAGTGGGAGCAGATAAGCGTGTACCGGGGACTCGATGTCCACCAGCACCCGATGATCATTCAGTACACAAGCGGAATGGCAGTCTATGAAAACAAGGCAGATTGCCGTTCTGTCAGTAAGGAAGGAATGGATCCTGTGTTCCTGTGAAACATGGACTAGGATCCATGTCTTCCCCTAGTAAAAGCACCTCCCCCACTGTACTAAAACAAAGGCTAGGCACACAGTAACCCTTTGATCGCCCATGATGTTAACCCATTTCCAGCCAGAGTCATTAGTACAGTGACAGTGCATGTTCTTAGCACTGATCACAGTATTAGTGTCACTGGTTCTCAAAAGAATGTCAAAAGTGTCAGTTAGTGTCCGATATGCAATGTCACAGTCCCGCTGATCACCTGATCGCTGCCATTACTAATAAAAAATAAATCAATAAAAATTCCATAAATATATCCCATAGTTTGTAAACGCTATAACCATTGCACAAACCAATCAATGTACACAAATTGTCTTTTTTTACCAAAAATATGTAGTAGAATACATATTGGCCTAAATTGATGAAGAAATTAGATTTGTTAATTTTTTTTACTGGATATGTTTTATAGCAGAAAGGGAAAAAAATTTTTTTTTTCCAAATTGTCGTTTTTTTTTTGTTTATAGCGCAAAAAAAAAAAAAGCAGAGGTGATCAAATACCACCAAAAGAAAGCTCTATTTGTGGGAAAAAGGACATATGAGTACAGTGTTGCATGACCGTGCAATTGTCAGTTAAAGTAACGCAGTGCCGTAACGCAAAAAATGGCCTGGTCATGAAGGGGGTAAATCTTCTGGCGCTGAAGTAGTTAATTGTAAAACCCCAGTGCATGCACCATAAAATGACCAATAAGAATATGGCAAAGAGCAGCCAATCCAGGGAGAGCCGGAGGAGGTAGAGGGAGAGAACCATTAGGGAAAGCTGCATACACACTCCCTTCTCTAATGCTCATTCATAAGAGAAATTACATCAGTCTGTCAGTAAAAGGAGGCACAGCGACACAATTTTTTTAATGTGTCGCCCCAAAAGCCTGCAAGAAACGGAGAGGAATAAACATTGCTGGATTCACCTTTCTTTGCAAGACTGGGTACAGATTGCTTCTGATAGAATACTGTACAAGGTAAACTGTACAGTTTAATTTTTTTTTTTTTTAGGTTTACAGCAACTTTAACCTCCTCGGGGTGAATTTTCATTGCCAAAAGCGGTAACCCTGAACTACACTCGGGATTGCATTGCAGGATCCTGGTAAAGTTACTTATCTTGTCCCCAGGATCCTGCGATGTCTCCCCGCTGTATCCGCGGGCTCTGTCCTCCGCCCAAATTATCACTATGCTGGGCTCCGTTCCCTGCGAGCGCCGCAATGCATGGGGGCGGAGCCAGGCGGCAAATTCAAAAAAGTGAAAGATACAGCACACATACAATATGCTGTAATCTGTAAGATTACATTTATGTATCAAATAATTTCACATCCCTTTTGTTCCTTTTGTTCCTAATGCTTTGTCCCTGCATGTACTTTTATATTATATATACTGTTCTTTCTGCCTGGAAACTTGAGAATGTCCATGGCAACCAAAAAAGTGTCCCTCTACGCCAAAAGTTGTTTTAGACCAGCTAGAAAACAGCGATAATAAATTAGAATCACTTGTAGAATTGAGCGATAGTGATTTGTGGGGGAATTTGTTATCAGACTCTGAAGGTTGACGACAGCAACGATTTTGGGACTGAGCAAATTTCAGTGTGTTTGATTTGATTACATTATTGAATACAATTTATTATTATTATTATATTATTATTTGTTATAATTAGTTATAGTTATTTATTGTATTATAATTTATGATTTCGTGTTTCAAACTTTATCATACCCAGGATGTCTACTGGACTTTTGTTTGGACAGATTTAAGTGAGTTATTCCTAAGAATTACAGGCCTACAATATAAAACGCCAAATATCAATACGAAGTAATGTACTGCTTTGAGGTTCAAAAATCAGACATAATCATACCGCCAGGGAGAGTAACAGACTCTTTACTTAGAGTTAATGTACCAATAAAAACTATACATTTTGGTAATAATAATGTGTGATGTACAGTATATTTCTCACCTAAAATGTACCACTGTTAAAGAATTTGTAGATCCAGAATTGTTAAGAGATGTGGTGCCCATGATTACCCATAGCGGGGGATATACACCACCAGGCATCCAGGGGGCCTTTTTAAGGGTGAAGTCAGCTTTATCACCATACCTTTAGTGTCCATTGATGATTTACACCAGATCGTATGTACTGTGTATTGATTCTGTATCTTAAGTACCCTAGAACCTATAGCAGCTGGATATTCCCCAATAGAAGCCGGGTTGGTGTTTAACATTATATCCCAGATGGGTTTCTGCCAAAGGGATCTACTTGAGCTGGCAATCTCGCCACAATATGTCTTCCCATATACACCTTGGTTTGGCTACGCCATTTAGGGCTATGAAGATATTGGAGTATTTCAGCCCTGGAATTATTGGCTTGTCTCTTTACCAGCACCCCCCCTCCTTACCAGCACCCCCCCTCTTTACCAACACCCCCCCCCCCCTGTTGCCAATATCCATTACTTGCCTTCCGCCATTTCTTGCGTCTTGAAAGCAATATCTCGACTACTCATTATTATTATTATTATTATACAGGATTTATATAGCGCCAACAGTTTACGCAGCGCTTTACAATATAAAAGGGAGACAATACAGTTATAATACAATAAAATACAAGAGGATTAAGAGGGCCCTGCTCAGAAGAGCTTACAATCTAATAGGGTGGGGCAGGAGGTACAAAAGGTTGTAACTGTGGGGAATGAGCTGTTGGAAGTGGTAGGAGATTAGTTGGAGACGTGATAGGCTTTCCTGAAGAGATGAGTTTTCAGGGATCGCTGGAAGGTAGCAAGAGTAGGGGATAGCCGGATAGATGGAGGTAGCGAGTTCCAGAGGATGGGAGAGGCTCTGGAGAAATCCTGGAGAGGAGCATGGGAGGAGGAGATGAGAGAGCTTGAAAGCAGGAGGTCTTAAGAAGAGCGGAGAGGACGATTTGAGTGATATTTGGAGACAAGATTGGTGATGTAGCTCGGGGCAGAGTTGTGAATGGCTTTGTATGTTGTGGTTAGTATTTTGAATTTAATTCGCTGGGTGATTGGGAGCCAGTGTAGGGATTGGAGTAGAGGGTTGGCAGACACTGAGCGGTTGGTAAGGTGGATAAGTCTGGCAGTAGCATTCAAGATAGACTGAAGAGGGGATAGCCTATGGAGAGGTAAGCCAATGAGAAGGGAGGTGCAATAGTCATGGCGAGAGATAACAAGGGAGTGAATGAGGAGCTTGGTGGTTTCATTTGTTAAAAAGGGGTGAATTTTAGAGATGTTACGGAGGTGAATTCTACAAACCTTTGACAACGATTGGATATGGGGCTGAAATGACAAGTCAGAGTCTACCATTACACCTAGTACCCTGGCGTGAAGGGAGGACCTGATGGTTGCATTGTTCGTTTTGATGGAAAAGTCATGGAGGGGTGCACGGGCGGGGGGGAATATTAATAGCTCAGTTTTAGAGAGATTTAGTTTAAGGAAGTGGTGCGACATCCATGCTGATATATCAGTTAGTTAAGTTAGTAATACAAGAGGAGACCGAAGGAGTGAGGTGAGGAGTAGACAGATAGATTTGGGTGTCATCAGCGTATAAGTGGTATTGGAAGCCGTGGGCAGTTATTAAGTGACCAAGGGAGTAGGTGTAGATAGAGAAGAGAAGGGGTCCAAGAACAGAGCCTTGGGGGACCCCCACAGAAAGGGGCAATGGAGAGGAGGAGACAGAGTTGTAGGTGACACTGAAGGAGCGCTGTGATAAATTAGCAGAGAACCAGGATATCGCAGAATCTCGGTTGCCAAGGAAATGTAGTTTATTGAGAAGGAGCGGGTAGTCAACAGTATCAAAGGCCGCAGAGATGTCATCCCTACATCCAATAATACAAGGTAATGAGGAAGCAAATAAAGCGAAATGGGTTGACCTCTGATCCCTTGGATAATCTTTTGGGTCAACATAGTAATTGAGTAGTACATGCGGCTTTTTGTGGGTCCTTCATTTTTGGGACTCAGATCTTGGAGTTTTCTTTTAAAATGTGGTTTTATTTGTAAAAAAAATTCTATGTAAACCTTCTAATTCACCAACTTGTTTGTCCTATTTGTACCAGTAAAATCCAATCACAATTTTTGGTTTTAGCTTTTTATAGAATCTATGGATGTGGTACGTTTTTAGCAGCCAAGATTTTTGCATTCAGTCTAACCCGTCAATCTTTTTTTATATAGTTTTGGAAATTTTCCAAAATCAGAGCAATTTCCCTTTTAGGCAGCCACCCCAAGAAAAAGGGTCTCTATTGTATAATTTCCCCTCACCTCTTGCTCTACTGACTCTAAAATTTGGTATTTTCCTTCATTTTCTAGAATTTAGGATTTTCCTTTATTTTCTATCTCAGTGACAATCATCACCAGTACCAAAAAAAGTTGAATCTCCTCAATGGGGACAACAGTAAGAGAGGCAATACTCTATTTTAAAACTTAAAAAAGGTTTTGCCTGGAGATACACTTAAAAGCAATTGCAGCAAATAAAGTAAGTGAGAGCAATTCCTGTGACCTCTGCAAAAGATCATTCAGCTAATGTTAATTGAAGTTCTCTATTTTGTATGCAGCAAGAATTCACTTAACACTTCACAAGATCTCTGAGAATGTACTTCCTGAAGCCTGTGCTATGTAAAAATGTAAAGGCCAAATAGGGCAACCTTGGGATCCTGGCCCTGGTAGTTGCAGCTTCCAAAGCAGTTATATATCTGATCTGTGGCCATTGAAACATTCTGAGCAGTGACATTATTTTCACCTTATGTTTTTGTACAGTATGTGCGATACAGCATATAGGTATGACAGTAATGAGGTCTGAGGAACCCCAAACGGATAAAAGTTGTACTGTCACCCTTATTTTTTTCATAATTTCATAAGTTCATAATTCAGTGAGTTTGTAAGTTGAGCAGTTCAGCTTTAGACACAAGCAAGCTATAAGAAATCCCATTAAACTTTCTTAGCAGAAGATAGTAAAATCCTAGCAGCATCATAAATTCCATTGAGGCAAATCAAGTAGGGCAAAGGACTAAATGTAGTACCCTCCTAGATAGGTGCTAGGATTATGCTGGGTTCACACTGCTCCGACATGGAAGTCAGATGACTTCTGCTCAGACTTTGCCATATGACTTCAATGGGATCAACAGGATACAACTTTGATCTGACAATACCAGGCCCTTTGAGTCTGGTATAATTCTTGTGGGGGGACCCCATGCCAAAATAAAAATAAAAAAACTGCGTGGGAACCCCCCCAAGACCATACCAGACTGAAGGGTCTGGTATGGATTTTAAGGGGAACCCCCACACCAAAATTTTAAAAAATGACGTGGGGTCCCCCCAAAATCCATATCAAGCCCTTATTCGAGCATGCAGCCTGGCAGGTCGGAAAAGGGGATCCCTTTCTCCCCGGACCATACCAGGCCACATGTCCTCAACATGGGGGGTGCTTTGGGGCTCTGCTCCCCCCCACCCCAAAGCACCTTATCCCCATGTTTATGGGGACAAGAGCCTCTTCCCGACCCCCACCCTGGGTGGTGATTGTGGGGGTCTGTGGGCGGGGGGCTTATCAGAATCTGGAAGCCCCCTTTAACAGGAGGGTCCCCATGTCCCGGCTCTCCACCCTGTGTGAATGAGTTAGGGGTAGATTGTGCCATTACTTATATAGTGGCCATCCGGTGATGTCATCCGGAGGCCCCGCCCCTTGTGGTGGCACCACCACCCTATCAGGCCCCGGGCAGTGACATCACAAGGGATGGGGCCCCTGGATGACGTCACCGGATGGCCACACCCCATGGCTAAGTAATGGCATACGCCAGAGCTAACACTACAGCGGGAGCTAGCGTTGGGAGAAGAACTGGAGGAAGAACCTACAGAGGAAGAAGACAGCGGAGAGAGAAGAACCGGAGGATAAACCAGCGGAAGAAGACATCAGCGCAGCGAGAAGAACTGGAGAAAAAAAACATCAGCACAGTGAGATGAACCTGGGGAGGAAGACATCACCGGAGGGAGAAGAAATCGGAGGGAGAGGACACGTTGGAGCTACTTTAATAAAGGACTTTGTCAAAAACCTGTGCATTGATTTTATTTATTTTTGACACTTTTTTGGGTGAATGTACGGTCTGGTATGGATTTTGTGTGGGCACACTGCTTTTTTTAATTTTGGCGTGGAGGTTCCCTCTTAAAATCCATGGGGGGGCATGCGTATTTTTATTGTGCCGTGGGTTTCCCCTCAAGATCCATACCAGACCCGAAGGGCCTGGTATGGAATTAGGGGGGAGATTGCCCTTCAAGATCCTCAGAGCACAAGTCGAATGGCGAAGTCAGATCAGTTAAGATGATGATCCAACTTTGATCTGACTTCTTCTCCCAAAATAGGAGCATATGTCACACCAGTGTGAACCGGGCCTAAGTTAGATTTAGTGCTGGCTCAGTGGAGCTGGGTGTGTTTTGTTAGGTAAATTTAGTCTGCTGACTGTAACTAGTGCAGCTGATTAAATGAGTCAATTCAGTGTTCTCAGCTGCTGCCAGTCTGATAGCTCCCTCTGCTTTCCAGAGAGCTGTGAGAATTCTCTGGAACTTAGGTGTGGAGCTATGCAAATGGCAGTATGAATACTTATACAGCTCTGGCCAATACCAGGGAGCAGGACCCTGAAGGCTGCTGGGACTGCTGCTGGCACTACTCTAAACACACTGAGCTCAAGGTTTTTACCTGCAGAGGATCAGTCCAGCCTGGGGGGTAATGCTGCCATGTGCTTGCTGTTTGTGAGGCCTCAGGTGTCCTGAGAGCCTGGATGCTGAAGCTGCTGAGAGATGACTGAAGGGCTGTCTGCTGAGGATCTAGTCTGGTATCACCAATGACATTGCTATGGTAATGTGGGGGGTGCAGACCGCACCTGGGTGGCACCCGCCAGAGGGGTGACACCATCAAGTAGGAAGTGTAATCCTGTCACCCAATCCGTGACAGCTCATGGATCGGCATGCTGGCACTGACCACATAATTTACAGGGGCCAGTACTGGCCCGCTGCTGGCTCAAAACTAGCCAGTCCAGCACCCTGCAGGGCACTGTGGCAGGCTAGACAGGAAAGAGAGCCCGATGGGGGGGGGGGGTGTCACCTGGTGTTTTACTGCATCAGGTGACACCAACCTTAGTGACACTACTGGGTATTACTGGAGGAAAGTGTCGCTTGGAAGTTGGAAGGAGGCTTTACCTGGCCATTTTCTGAGTACAGCCTGCTGAGAGATCTTATAGACACTTGGGCTGCTGCCACCCTTCCTGTGCTTGGGAGTCAACTGAGTGTTTGCTAAAGGGGGCATTGGCTGGTGTCCTGAAGAGCTTAGTTTATCTAATTACGTGTGAAGGGACTATGCTCTTAGTGCTCTTAAGAAAGAAGTCTGCTTTTAACTGCAGCCATTACAAACCAAGTCCACAGTTTGCTATATGCAAGGACTTCTGCTTCAGCTTTACAGAAAGGAGTTTACTGTCTTCAACCTGTACATATTTTCTGTTTTGGAGTATGCCACTAAATTGCCTTAACCCTATCCAAGGTCTCCAAAAATAAAAACAACAAAAACACCAATAGACTGGTTATTGAGGTGATCCTACGATAGTGAGCCCTACATAGATGTGGTTTTAGCAGGTCTCCACAGCCTCAACAGTTTATAAGCTGCTGTAAACTGCTAATGGCCATCATGAAGTATTAAGCAAAGTCCAGAAGGCAGAACACATTTAAATCCCTGATATGGTGTTTTTGTAAATGGATGTAATTGGTCTTTATAAAACTAGTTAGAATCAATTCACATTTGTATTCTGGCTTCATCTGAACTGAAAGTGCCTACAGTATTGCATGCAACTCAACTCTCCAAACCCAGTCTTACTTCATAAATCCTGATAACATTATGTTAATATCAAGGATCCAGCTGAATGTTTAAAGTGGTTGTAGTCTAAATTCTTTTATTAACAAAAAATATGTGAAAAATTTGCGCTACTGGTGAAACACAAAAAAGCAGCTAGCATCAACTGGTTTTGTATACAAATAAAATATAAAAAATGCAGCGCTTAAGGAATACAAAAACCCACAGGAGCACCTTAGGAGTAAGTATTCAAAAGATAAATAATAAGTGGTGCAAAATATGATAGTGTGTGCAAATATACAATAAAAGTGACAAGTGCAAAAAAAATATAAAAAAATTAATAAATCAACCCATGTATGCATAATACACACAAAAGCTGAAAGTGCAAGTGAACATGAGGCAAAAGGTATCCAAGAGGGCATAGAGTCTACAAAAGCACATCCTAGAACTCCTCTATATGGTGTTGTACAGTCTATTAGAGAAGGCAGTGAAAGGTGTACGTTCTAATGATGACAAAAATGTGAAAAACATGGCTTCCCCATACAGCGATCACAGGTGTACATCAAAGACAACAGAGGGATCATGCTCTGCTTCAGTATGTCACAGTACATGTTGGCATTCATGGTTCCCTCAATGAACTGTAGCTCCCCAGTGCCGGCAGCACTCATGCAGCCCCAGACCATGACACTCCCACCACCATGCATGACTGTAGGCAAGACACACTTGTCTTTGTACTCCTCACCTGGTTGCCACCACACATGCTTGACATCATCTGAACCAAACTAGTTTATCTTGGTCTCATCAGACCACAGGACATGGTTCCAGTAATCCATGTCCTTAGTCTGCTTGTCTTCAGTAAACTGTTTCTGGGCTTTCTTGTGCATCATCTTTAGAAGAGGCTTCCTTCTGGGAAGACAGCAATGCAGACCAATTTAATGCAGTGTGCGGCGTATGGTCTGAGCACTGACAGGCTGAACCTCCACCCCTTCTACCTCTGCAGCAATGCTGGTAGCACTCATACATCTATTTCCCAAAGACAAGCTCTGGATATGATGCTGAGCATGTGCACTCAATTTCTTTGCTTGACCATGGCGAAGCCTGTTCTGAATGGAACCTGTCCTGTTAAAACTGCTGTATGATCTTGGCCACCAGTTTCAGGGTCTTAGCAATCTTCTTATAGCCTAGGCCATCTGTATGTAGAGCAACAATTCTTTTTTTCAGATCCTCAAAGAGTTCTTTGCTATGAGGTGCCATGTTGAGCTTCCAGTGACCAGTATGAGAGAGTGAGAGCGATAACACAAAATTTAACACACCTGCTCCCCATTCACACCTGAGACCTTGTAACACTAATGAGTCACATGACACCGGGGAGGGAAAAATGTCTAATTGGGCCCAATTTGGACATTTTCATTTGGGGGTGTACTCACTTTTGTTGACAGCGGTTTAGACATTAATGGCTGTGTGTTGTGTTATTTTGAGAGGACAGCAAATTTACACTGTTATACAAGCTGTACACTCACTACATTACATTGTAGCAAAGTGTCATTTCTTCAGTGTTGTCACATGAAATGATATAATAAAATATTTATGTGAGGGGTGTACTCACTTTTGTGAGATACTGTATCTGCAGTGTTTTGTTATCTCTCTTGAAAGCACTATGTCCCGTAGCTGTCTCCTGCTCTGTTCTTCTGTTATCAGCCTGATAACTCCTGACGAGTTCTCCATCACATATGATAAACACAGCCTGAGTTTTGTGTTGGGGAGGTTGCAATTAATAGATTAGCAGAGTGCTGAACAATTCAACAAACAGAGCTGAAAGTCTCTACCTATGAGGAAAGGGGGTGTGTGCCTTTCCTCCAATCAGCTGTCTTGGCTGTATGCCCAGTATACAGTGCAGTGCACTAACCAGGAAGAGAAAATCTCCTAACACAATGTGCACTTTCTAAACAGTATATAAAGCTGAAGACAGCAGATATACTGTACATATAAAACTTATGTAGGGAGATTTGTTTCATTTATGTGCATCATCTGAGGCTGTTCACTTCACTGGGTATATGTGAGGGTGTACATCCAAATGTCCAGAATGCATAAAGGTAAAAAAACTTTAAACTCTATAACCACTTTAAGATAAATATGATCAATTTAAAGTGTAAATCCAGGAATTTTAAGAAAAAACACTCTTTCAGTGCCACCTACCCCTTCACAGCATGGATTCATTGCTTATGTGCAAAAAAAATATGTGCTGCTTTAAAAAAAAATGAGTGAAAATCCCATACTTAATAATCAATATGCATCAGAAACAAATTCACCACATGTGCATCAAGTACAAAGTGTTTAATATATAAATATATAATACCTATAACACATTGGCATAATTGTATCAAAATATATAACAATAGTCCAAAGTTCATAAAAATATTTGTGTAGCAAACAATGTGTGATCTTCAGTTATTTTGTATATTTGTGCAGTGAAGATTTCAGTGCAGCCACCACCATTCCCCAGTGGACAGACTTTCACTTTTCAAAGATGGACCTCAATGGTCTACTAACAGCATCGAGTCAGCAACAACTCCCACAAGACATCAATCTCCTTCAACACCTTCCTATTTTAAGTGCTCATCTAGTAAAAGATAAGAAACATTGCACAGTTCTCTCTGTTGTTTAAAACACTTTATTAAAAACTCGCATGAGACTGCGCTCCCGTATCGTGCACCAGATATGTTCCGCTCACACAGGTTAAGGTGTAACATTTACAGGTAAGCGCCATTGCTTAGTTGCCCATCATGTCTAGGGGATTTCAGAAGTGGCTGTTTCACTTACCTGATCCCTCCCTACAGGTTGCTCCAGCACTCTCTCCTTCTGCCCGAAGTTCTGGTCTGTGGTCACACCCTCTGCATCGTCACATACAATGCAGGGACATTAGCCCTGTACTGTGCATTTACATGCCTCCCACCTTTTTAACCACTTAAGGACCAAGCCTCTTTCTGAGATTTGTTGTTTACAAGTTAAAAACAATTTTTTTTGCTAGAAAATTACCCATGTTGTGGGGACCCCTAACAGCAAAAAATTTTTCGTTGCTCCTTCATTGTTGTATTTTTCTACTGTTATGAATTAAAATCGAAATATCTGATATGCAGGATGTATTTTCATTCTTACAAATTGAACATAATTAAAACGTAGTGATTAATCACAAAAACAATCTGTAATATATAGCAACATGGATGAACCAGCATGCTCCACTAGACACTAATTTGGTCCTAGTATATACTTGTGAGTTAGGGACTTTAGATTGTAAGCTCTTTGAAGGCTGCGACTCATGTAAAGTGCTACATAAAATTGTCAGTCCAAAGAAATATCTGGAGGGAATTTTATATATATATATCTTTCCCTAACCAACTCCAACAGATGTTGAAAACTATAGCTGCCCACCCTTGTCTATTTTTTATGATTACTGGCTCTTAGGGACCTATCTGACCAAGGATAATGGTTATGCAGTGCATTATGGGTTCATTATGGGTGCATTATGGGTTTCGCAGCATCAAGCACATGTAATGTAATGTTATTACCACTTAAGACTCCCCCATCCCAAGATCTCACCCATGTCTCTTGCCTTACACATTTACAGATAGCATTACATAAGTTAAATTCCCTCTCAAAAATCCATGTACTCAGCCACATAGCTTGGTAAATAAATTTACATCATAGCCGACCACACCAGTTTCCCAGACAGCGTGAGTCTGATTAACAAGCTGTTTATATCCAAATCATAAAAGCTTACCTACTTTACTAATTACTACAGTATGGTCTTTCCTCTCCCAGAAGTGACGTCATCAGCCGGCTGATGACGTCACTTTCAGGAGTCGGGTCTGCAGATCGGATCGGGATTCGGCGACCCCTGCAAATCGGCGTTCGACCCCCGACTGGGTCACAACCCACAACGCTGTCTTAGACTAAGCAAGAAATTAACCCTATCAGTGCGGGATAGCCCACTACAAGGGTGGACCTTTACATTTTCTTGGAGTTGGGCTTTAAGACCAAACACTTCTATATTGCAGGGTGCAGGAGTTGGATTAGAAACATTCCATCCCCTAAGGCAGTGCTGGGATTAGGTAATCTAGAGCCCAGGGTGAACATACCAAATTGCACCCCCCCCCAAGATGTATGAGCATTATGTGTTATTGAAAATCCCCTCCCCCAAACAATATAAATCAAGCACTAATCTGCATGTTCACCCCCTAAACAAAATCTCCCATTATCCCAGTACAAATCTGCCCCTCTGCTCAAATCCTCCCTCTCGGCACAAATCTTTGCCCCCCATTCCCCCCCAGCTCGAATCTTCTCTATCCCCATATGCCTCCCCCTCCTGAAAAAAAAAATTCCCTTCCTAGCCCAAATTCTGTACCCTTCAAATTTACCTTTCAAGTACAAATCCCCCCACCCACTCCAAATCCCCCCGTCCAGAAAAAAAGTACCTCCCCCAACCCCTCATCCTAGCACAAATCCCTCCCATAAATGTCCCCTCCTAGGACAATTCCCCCCAATCATGCCTACTAGCACAACCCCCTCCCTATCAAAAAATATTTCCCCTCTACCGTTTTATCTTTATAGCAACCCCCCCAATCTCCCCTCCTAGAACAAATCTTCTTCCATTTCAAAACAAAAAACCACTCCTAGCACATCACCCTAAATTGGCCCTCCTAGAACAATTCTTACCCCCTTTCACCCCCCAAGTTCCCCCTCTCAACAGATATCCCCTTCCCAAATCTCCTTGCGGTGGTGTCCTCCTTCCACCTCACATGATACCACAGTTCCCAGGGCAGCCACCCCTCCTGCCCAACCCTTGTCCCAGCCCTGCCCTAAGAGGAATCGGCATCAAATCCATATCATGTTTAAATCTGCGCATAATATGTTGGTTATCAGACTGTACTTTATTATATATTCACATGAAAATATGGATGCATTTTGGAATTTGGCCTGAAACTAGGATCTGCTGAAAGTATCATAAATGCTTCCGCACTCATACTTTCCACCCCTTGGAACACTCTGATTGGCTGTATCATCATTAGTGATGCCCTCTTAAAGGGCCACAAAAACTGCTGCAATTGGCAGCTGGGGCTTTCATTTTCATCAAAACTATGCGCAAATCCTAAGTTATTTCTGAGGGCCAGTGACTCAGTTGAGTTGGACTCTGACAGAACCACAGACAAAGGAAAACCTTGTTAAAGTGTATCTATGGTGAAAATGTAAAATCATTTATTCATTTCCATATTGTATTTCAATTATTTCTATCCTACTCCTATTATCTGAGCAATCCTGATGTTTTTAAAAGTACTTTGTGAAGATCCTCATGCATTTACTTGAATTCTGTGACAAGTAGTGAATATGTCCTCTAGGCAGGCACTGCTGTCACACATATCACAGAGCCTCCCTTCTGAACTACAGAGGTGGTGAGAGGAGGAGTTTCAGGAGGCAGAGTCAGTATAGGAATCAATGCTTGCAGACAGCAAGGTACCATGGGATATGTAGTCCTTAAAAAACTGAAAGTTAACAGCAAAGGAAAAGCTAAGTCTGCAGGAAATATAGGAAATTGTGGAAAGAGATGACCAGCAGACAGGCAGCACTCACAACATGAAAGGAGATTTTCAAGTAAGCTTTTATTAGATTGTCAAATATAACTATTGTTTGTACTATTATTATTTATTGCATTGCTGATGGTATAAAATGAAAGGTTATGCTGTGACCATATATTTCCTTTAAGTATCTTTCATTTTTTTATTGACATTTATGTTACTGTTTTTGTTGTCAATTTTGTAATATCTTTTTCTGTAATTTTGCTTGCACCATTCTTGTCTTTTCATTAAAGTAGAAGTCCATGCTAAAACTAAGATCCCTGCATCTATAGACACCCACGATCTAACACTAACCTATCTAGCCCTGTAAAGAAAAAATGAGTATACATAGCCTTTCTGAAGCTGATCCGACATGATCCCACGCTGAGCTGTCTGCTGCAGCTTCGCTGTGGAGCTGTAGGAGGATGCAGAGGACACGTCCGACAATGGAAGCCCCATAGTAACTCTATGTGTGATGTCACCTCCCATTCATTTCATTGCATACTAGCTCATTATGAAATACTTACCTTAGAATGAAGCATTCCAAAAATTCAGGGAGGTTTACTTCCTCTTTAAGCTTTATCTTGAAATGTTCTAAACCAGAACTCTTTGAATAGTGCTAATATATTTCAACCTCTGTCATATCCCTGCTTGGCTTGAAAGTGTTTATCACAGATATTGTCTGGTTATAAAGGGATGGATTTTTTTACCTTAATGCATTCCCTGCATTAAGGTAAAAATGTCCCAATATTTTTATTGTCCCTCCCTCCCCCAAATAACACTTTGAGTCCTCACTCAATCCAGCTCTGTACCTATCTGTAGCGGCACTCTTATCTCTGCCGTCATTCACAGGACAGAGGGGCAGCATTGGGAGCCATTGGCTCCTGCTGCTGTCATTCAAATCCTGTGAGGAATGTGGGGCGGGGCTCAAATGCTTTGTGTGTGTCTATGGACACACACAGCCCAGCTCAGGAGTGAACTCACACATGCGCCCTCATAGGAAGCAGCATCCTATCGTGGCACATGGAGTAGAGGAGGAGCCAAGAGCACAGGTGAGGAACCCCTGAAGCGAGGGTTTAGGCCTCTCTGTGCAATGCTTTTTCACAGAGCAGGTAAGTATAGCATGTTTGTTATTTAAAAATAAAAGTGTCTTTATAACTGCATTTAAAGTTGGAATCGCTACAGCAGATACTTTGAACAGTATGTATTTCCATGAAAACATAGTGGCAGCTACTGTTGTGTTTAAAGGGTTCATTGCAGAGTTAAATGATCCTCATTGCCAACCACTTTAAATCTGCTGCCACTTAGATTGTTGCCCCCAAGAGCTGAAAAATCTCTGTGCAAAGTGAGGTTGACAATTCTATCATCACATGCTGACAACAGTGGTGGATTTTAAGACTGCTGCCGCCACAGAGAGTGCACCAACTGTGTACAGCTGCATCTTCTTTTCTCAATGGGTGGTTGTATATAGCAGCTGCTGGTCCCGGGAGAGTACTGTAATTAATGTACAGACCCTGTCCTTATATGTTCCTTTCTGGCCTGTTCAATATTCCTCTTAAAGCATTTTGTTTTATCTGTTCAATAGGTGCTGAATAAAACGTGTTGATTGTATCAGACTCATCTCAAGGAGTCCAATCAACCTTTCCTTTTCTCCTGAACTACACAGCAATCACCCCATGTTGTAAAGATGAGGATAGGAGGGAGAAATCTGTAATTGAACAAAACTAAGCAGACACTGAGACCATGTCTTGCTATTTCTTGTTTTTTCCATCCAGAAAAGGCACTGGTAGAACATGTAGAATTGTAATAACAGCCAGGAACATGCAGAAGAGTATGACAAAGCAAGGTCCATAAAGACATTGATGGGAGAGTTTGGGGTGGAGGAACTTGACTGGTCCTGATCTCAATCCGATAGAACACCTTACGGAGATTGTGAGCCAGGCTATCTTGTCCATATTAGTGCCTGACCTCACAAATGCGCATCTGGAAGAATGGTCAAACATTCCCATAGACACACTCCTAAACCTCGTGGACAGCCTTCCCAGAAGAGTTGAAGCTGTTATAGCTGCAGAGGGTGGGCCAACTCAATATTGAACCCTACGGACTAAGACTGGGATGCTATTAAAATTCATGTGCGTGTAAAGGCAGGCATACCAATACTTTTGGTAATATAATTTTATATATATATATATATATATATATATATATATATATATATATATATATATTTAAATTACTTAAAATTTATTTAAATACTTCAGTTCAGACAACAGTGTGGGGAAAGAGATCTACAGTACATGGGGAGTAGCTCTTTACATTTTGTATAGATGACAAGTACACTTTAGTCACCCTGAGTAGCTCTGAGAGGTTCAGCAGACAAGCCAAAGCCACCTGCTTGTGTACCCAAACACAGAGCAGTTTTTGGACCTCTGCCCTGCTGGTCTGCCAACTCTTCCATCTGTCTGTTATTCCCAAACACCAGCCTGTGAGGCTTAGTACAAGCTTTAGAATTAGCATCCTCAATGTCTGCAGCTTTATGCTCAATTGGGAGCTTCTCTGCTGCCAGCAACAGGTAGAACTGAATTTTCTCAGAGTACTGGCAAAATATAGTCCAAGCCATTCTGCAGAGCTAATGCTTTCTGCGCCAGCAACTGAAAGAATTAATGCAAACTTTTATGTGTGCTCAGTGAATACTCATTTCAATTGTTAATTTAATAATACATTTTAATTTGGTATTCGTTTTACAATTCCCTTAACTCATTACTGTGTTTTTGATAGAGCAGGTAAAGGTTGGAACTTGTGTTTATTCACGGTTTGCGACCCTATTGGGAGTTCCTGCTTCCGTGATACCTTCTCATGCCATGACTAGGGTTGTACTAAACTAAGAGTTTATATTTCTTTGAAAGTACATTATCAGTGCAGACCCCCCTTGCCAGGAGAGCCGCTTATCGCTTATTGGCTCTCCACTAGTCACGACCAGCGTGAATAGAGGAATACCGATAACTGGCACTTCCTATTTACACTGTGATCAGCTGTAATTGGACACAGCTGATCACATGGTAAAGAGCATGTCATATGCTCTTCTTTACCGTGATCAGAGATGCAGTGTGTCCAAGCAACATACCGCACCACTGATCGCCTCGCTGCGTGTCCACGGGGGGTGTATGAGAAGGAGGCATGTTGTGAAGGACGTCATATGACACCCAGTCACAACAATGAAACCCCGGTCGTCATTTTGCCATACGCTTTGCGGGAAGGTGTTAACCTACCAGTGTTAGGACCAAGTTCCCCTGCTGGTGGCACTGTGGTGCTCGGAGCAGTAAGCTGCAGTTTTAATGTCCACCAGCAGGTGTCTCCCAGCAGCCAGCAGGGAGGGTACTTCAGTTCCTTCTTTGCTACTGCTCCTTGCCTCAGTGTTTTGGCTGCTCCTGCTTTGTACCCTGTTTGTCGTGCTGCTGCCTGACTCTGAAGCCATTTAATTTTTTCCTTGCCCTGTATCCAAAATACTGCTGCCTTGTTCCCATCCCAGTTTTGTTTTCCCCTTTCCCATCTGCTCCTTGCTCTCCCCTGCATTATGTGTTTCTCATATGCACACTTATATATGTATAGTTAAGCCTAGTTAGGATTGCTGGTTAGGCATTTGTTATTTAGTTTTGCTTTTCATGCATCCTTATGTTTATTGTTTGCTGCTGGTTTGTGATTATCTTTCATTCACTGTAAATAAATCTCACTTTAAAAATATACATATAGAAGCAGACAGGCAAAATTAGGTGCTGTCTGCTTAACAGAGAGCAGTGATTGATTAGTGTGGTCTGCTCAGTGTGCTCTGGTGCTGCTCATGCTGTCTTGATGTTTCACACTGATCCAATAGAAGGCATATTGGACAGTGGGAGGAATGGATGTAGATACAGCCCTGGCCAATTATAAGGGGAGGTGCCCCAGGGAATGCTGGTTGACTGTATTTATACCTTCTCATGCCATGACTAGGGTTGTACTAAACTAAGAGTTTATATTTCTTTGAAAGTACATTATCAGTGCAGACCCCCCTTGCCAGGAGAGCCGCTTATCGCTTATTGGCTCTCCACTAGTCACGACCAGCGTGAATAGAGGAATACCGATAACTGGCACTTCCTATTTACACTGTGATCAGCTGTAATTGGACACAGCTGATCACATGGTAAAGAGCATGTCATATGCTCTTCTTTACCGTGATCAGAGATGCAGTGTGTCCAAGCAACATACCGCACCACTGATCGCCTCGCTGCGTGTCCACGGGGGGTGTATGAGAAGGAGGCATGTTGTGAAGGACGTCATATGACACCCAGTCACAACAATGAAACCCCGGTCGTCATTTTGCCATACGCTTTGCGGGAAGGTGTTAACCTACCAGTGTTAGGACCAAGTTCCCCTGCTGGTGGCACTGTGGTGCTCGGAGCAGTAAGCTGCAGTTTTAATGTCCACCAGCAGGTGTCTCCCAGCAGCCAGCAGGGAGGGTACTTCAGTTCCTTCTTTGCTACTGCTCCTTGCCTCAGTGTTTTGGCTGCTCCTGCTTTGTACCCTGTTTGTCGTGCTGCTGCCTGACTCTGAAGCCATTTAATTTTTTCCTTGCCCTGTATCCAAAATACTGCTGCCTTGTTCCCATCCCAGTTTTGTTTTCCCCTTTCCCATCTGCTCCTTGCTCTCCCCTGCATTATGTGTTTCTCATATGCACACTTATATATGTATAGTTAAGCCTAGTTAGGATTGCTGGTTAGGCATTTGTTATTTAGTTTTGCTTTTCATGCATCCTTATGTTTATTGTTTGCTGCTGGTTTGTGATTATCTTTCATTCACTGTAAATAAATCTCACTTTAAAAATATACATATAGAAGCAGACAGGCAAAATTAGGTGCTGTCTGCTTAACAGAGAGCAGTGATTGATTAGTGTGGTCTGCTCAGTGTGCTCTGGTGCTGCTCATGCTGTCTTGATGTTTCACACTGATCCAATAGAAGGCATATTGGACAGTGGGAGGAATGGATGTAGATACAGCCCTGGCCAATTATAAGGGGAGGTGCCCCAGGGAATGCTGGTTGACTGTATTTATACCTTCTCATGCCATGACTAGGGTTGTACTAAACTAAGAGTTTATACTTCTTTGAAAGTACAATAAAATCTGGAGATTCCAGTTAAATTTTGCTATTTTAGTGATATGCATTTATTCACCACTGAGTTTTTTATTGTTTGCTAAACAAAAAAAAAGGTTTTCTTCATTTCTGTTACAAAATGTTGTAAATAAGTAATTCTTCTCCTTCGCTGACGAGGCTGCACTGACGGGCACTGATTGGTTGCACTGACTGGCACTGATCAGGTGGCACTGATGAGGTGGCACCGATTGGCACTGATGAGGAGGCACTAATATACAGCATTGAGAGGCGGCAAAGATATGCAGCACTGATGGGACCTGATAGGCGGCACTGATGGGCACTGATAGGTTTACATTAATGGGCACTGATGGGCAGACTTTATGGGCACTGATATACACTGATAAGTAGCACTGATGGGCACTGATAAGCGGAACTGATGGGCAGTACAGATGGGCACTGATAGATGGCACTGATAGGCGGAACTGATGAAGAGGCACTGACAGGCATCATAGATAGGCACTGAAAGGCAACACTGATGGGCACTGTATTTATATTTGATGAGCACATGGGCTCAGGGTTCCAGTCCAGCCCACCTCTAAGGAGAGAGGCTCAGATGGGGAGGAGGCTGCTGCCTCTCCCCAGCATAGGCTGCCATGCGGCCTCAGGTGACTGACCTGAGGGGCCGGAAGCCTTAAAGCTACAACCCAGGGTTCCTGTGCAAGCTGACCGAGGGAGAATGTCAATGGATCTGGTCTGATGTCACTGGTATAGAGTGCCGCTTGGAAGTTGAAAGGAGGCTACCAGCTGTCCCTGGACATTTTGTGAGTACAGACTCCTGAAGGAATCCCTGAAGATGTGTGTGTTGCTGAAATCCCTCTCTTGGTTCTAGAAGTCAGCATACTGGGTGTGTGAGCTAAGGGGGACACTGGCTAGTGTCTTGAAGATATAAGTCCACTGAGTACCTTCTGCTACAGAGGGACTTGTTTTTCCATACAAATGCTGCTGTATGGTTCAGCAGATAATCTGCTCCACAGTTCTACAGAGAGAGTTGTCCTCGCTTGTGCATAGTTAATTTGGAGTATCCTATTAAATCCCTTCCCTTCTCCGCCTATCCAAGTTCTCCAAATAAAACATAAAAACACATTCCCTAGACCAGTCATTGGAGGAAACGAGCAGAAGAGTGTGTGCATCTGGCTGCGTGAAAATACCGTGTAACTCGCTGTGGATTAATTCAAGGAAAACCCGGGTACAAATATCCAAGCAGATCCTAGGGGGGTACTGCTGTGTCCTGAGATCTCACTGACAACCAAGTGTAATAACCAGTGGAGGATGCGGGCAGAATTTTAAAACAAACATTTAAAGGTACAATACCTTCCTAGTGACTGAGCAATTGAGGAATTATTGAACCAGTTGCCCATGGTCAATGCTGCACAGCAGAAGGCTAATGCAAATCAATGCGAAGGCGTAGCAAAGGAACATAGAGGCCCAGATAATCACTAAGAGGAAAACCACAGCAGTACAGATAAAGACTTTGACTGAGGCAGTATATTCATTGTCTCAAAGTTGTGAATCAGAGATTACTGCCCCTGGCAACCAAAAAACTACCAGGGCAAGCCATGTGTAACAAAACATATAGAGGCATTTCTGACAAAGTTCAGGAGGAACAAGACAGGAGACAAGCAGGCTGGCCTAATTGCTCCTTTCCTGTCAGGAGACCCACAAAAGGCATATTATGACCTCACTCCTGAGGACACAAGGGTCTATGACCAACTAAAGCTTGAAATTCTAACTCATCTGGGGGTGACAAGGGCTGTTCAACCAGCTGTGTACCTAGCGCAGAATGAGAAGGTCATCAGTATCGGGAAGCACAGCCCTGAAACTGATCTGCCCTCTGAGGAAGGGGGAAGATTTCTCCATTACAGGTCATAATTGGGGAGGACACTGGAGGAATAACCTCTAGTTCTGTGTGATTTTGCATGCATCCATGAAACTGCATAGTATGAATGCAGCCCAAAAACCATGCCTAAACAGATGCCACAAAAAGTTGGGAATGACTGGAACTGCCTACTGCCAGCACTCCTATTTTCCATATGCGAGGTGCCTCAGGCCTCCACAGGGTTTTCACCCTTTTTCACTCACTAAATGGATGGAGACTTCAGGGGTTGCTTGACCTGGTGAAAAAGAATAAGAGAGTAAGTCCACCCATTACAAAAGTGTTTTAGAATATGTATCCCAAAAGCAAGAGCGGATTGCAAATGTGATGAAACTGGTCAGGGAGCAAGTGCCCAAGAGGCACAATGACTGGTTCATCATTTAAAAATGTACTTTGCAGTGAAGGATAGAGTGGCAGTACTGATCTCCAATCGTGAAAAGCAATTTACTTTCTACGTGGTAAGACCCATTTAAGATTGTGGATAAAGTTGGGGAGGTGAACTACAGGGTTTATCAACCAGGCAAGAGGGAGCCCTATCAAGTCTACCACACAAATTTGATGAAGTCCTGGAAACACAAGGGACAAGTAAATATCCTGGTGAGTTTTTCTGGATAATTTTTATTTATTTATTTCAGGTACTTATATAGTACCTTAAATGTATGCAGCGCTTTACATATACAGTATATTGCATATTCACATCAGTCCCTTCCCTTAAGGAGCGTACAATCTAAAATCCTTAAAGTGGTTCCAAAGGCAGAAGGTTTTATTATCTCAATGCATTCTCCAGGCAGGTAGTGCCATGGTTGGGATTTAAACTGACAACCGTAGTGCTGCTAGGCGGAAGTGCTAACCACTTAGCTACTGTATAAGACTAGTGATATTGTTTGGTGTCACTTTAGGTGCTGCTCTTTAGGCTTTATGCTTTACTGACAAAGCCCATATGATGAAATTTGAGGAAAGCCAAATATGTCTGGGCCTAGAAGAAGAAAAATAAACAGCATCCTGAGACTTATAGTTCTTCAGCATTTGGAGAGCAACAGATACCTAAGACACATGGTAGGCAAAGAAAATAAATATCTGTTCTTGGAAGTTTTTACTGATTTCCACTTAAATGACCTACATTTTTTATTCAGGCAGTGACTCATATTGTTTTCTAGAACAGCAAACATATCGGAATTCACGATACTATTCAGAGAAATTTGTCACTGAATATGTAACAGTCCCAAGCTACTTTGCAGTTTATAATGGACCGTGGCACTGAGAATTCCACCACTTCTGTGGCTATTTCTAGTTAGGCAGGCTGGATTACTAGCCTGAGAAAGAGATTCTGTAAGGCAGCCGTGTGCTACTGTGCATGGATACCGAGGAAGCAGTTTCCTTGGTAATGGTAACTATATGAAGAGCTTGGAATTGTCTCCCTCGCTATTTATATTAAGCAGATTTATGAAACTATTTAGGTTTTCTATCATCTCTTAAAGAATAATTCCAGCTAAATAGCTGAAAAACATACACTATATGCAGGCTGTAGATCTTTTTTTTTCCCCTGGGGGTTCAGCCATGGGCACCCATTATAGAATAATTGGGAGGTGGCAAACTGTGGGTGTTCAAAATTGCACCAACAGTGGGAGGGGATTAAAACTGGAGCCTACTCATCGTGTAGACCAGGGGTCTCCAAACTTTCAAACAAAGGGCTAGTTTACTGTCCTTCAAATTTAAGGGGGGACACATCATTGGTGTCAGTGGAAGGAATAGTGCCTTATCATTGGTGTCAGTGGGAGAAATAGTGCCCTATCATTGGTGTCAGTGGAAGGAATAGAGCGCAATAGATTACAGTGCGTACATTCATGCTCCCCTTGTGAGTAGTTTGTCTATTGCTTTTATTAATAAATGGTTCCTTAATTGCTGCACTTAGAGGCGCTGTTTCCTTTTCCTTGTTGCTTTGCAGAGATTGCTTCTAACTCTTCACACTGCCACTATGGACATTGCCCCTCTAATTGAGAGACATTTTTAACCCCTTCCTTGTTTCTCATTATTATTATTATTATTTTTTATTCCTTATTATTTATTTTTTTATTTTTTATATTGGTCTGTGTATACCTGCAGGGCACCTCTCCATACGAGCGCTGAGTCTTATTTTTTTTTCCTTTATCCAAATTTATGAAGAAATGTGATTTTATTGGGTATGTTTTATAACAAAAAGTAGCAAATATTGAGTTTTTTTAGTTTTTTGGGTATTTTTTTGTTTAACCACTTAAGGACCAGCCGCGCAGTTGTACTGTGGCAATGTGGCTGCTTCTCACGAATCGCCGTCATTGTACGCTGGCTCGTACATGGCGATTTGTGGGTGTGCGCATGCCCACTGGTCAGTTGGGGAGCCAATCAGCAAGTGGGGCGGACTTGATGTCTGCCAGCCACCCGCGATTGTTCCCCGCAGTGACAGAAGGGGATTTACCTGTGTAAACAAGGCAAATCTCCATTCTGACAGGGGAGATCACACAGATCTGTGTATTTCCCCAGTCACACAGTCCCCCATACAGTTAGTAAACACACTGAGGGGACACAGTTAACCACTTGATCGCCCCTGATGTTAACCCCTTCCCTGCCAGTGTCATTAGTACAATAACAGTGCATATTTTTAGCACTCATTACTCTAATAATGTCACTGGTTCCCAAAAAAGTGTCATAAATGTCAGTTAGGTGTCAGATCTGTCTGCCGCAATGTCGCAGTCCCGCTAAAAATCACTGATCGCCACATTACTAGTAAAAATAAATAAATAATACAAATGCCATAAATCTATCCCCTATTTTGTAGACGCTATAACTTTTTGCGTAAACCAATCAATATACGCGTATTGGCCTAAACTGATGAAGAAATTTTTTTTTTTTACATTTTTTTGGGATATTTATTATAGCAAAAAGTAAAAAATATTGTTTTTTTTGTTCCAAATTTTCTGTATTTTTTTTGTTTATAGCGCAAAAAATAAAAACTGTAATCAAATACCACCAAAAGAAAGCTCTATTTGTGGGGAAAAAAAGGACGTCAATTTTGTTTGGGTACCTCGTCGCACGACCGCACAATTGTCAGTTAAAAGCAGTGCAAAAAATGATCTGGTCATTAAGGGGTAAAATCTTCCGGTCCTTAAGTGGTTAAATAATGATAATTTAAAAAAAAGATCCCACCAAAAGAAAGCTCTATTTTTGTGAAAAGAAATGATATAAATTGCATTTGGGTACAGTGTTGCATGACCGTGCAGTTGCCAGTTAAAGTAGCGCAGTGCTGAGTAGCAAAAAATGGCTAAAACCTTCCAGAGGTCAAGTGGTTAAAAAAACTAAAGCATAAGTACATAATTTTACTAACAAAACATTTACTACCTTTTATTTATCTACTACTGTGTTATTAAGCCTGTCTTTAAAATATCTTCATAAATAGATATATCTTTATTATAGCAACACCCTACGTTGTTATTGTCAGTGTTGTAGAAACCGGGAAATTTGTATATCATTTTTGTAAATAATTATCCTAAGTATATTTCCAGTTCAAACATTCTCTCTTCCAACATAAACAGTGAAGCGATAAATGTTTCAAGCATGACTGTTGGTATACAAATGACTGATTGAAGTTGCGTCTAAATAAAAGGTTAAGTGATTCATATAGCTTAATAAAAATTAAAAGCAAATTACAAGAAGTCCTCTGAATGTTTGGTTATGAATTATTTCAGTGTGATATATGACAGGTATACGTCTTTTAAAGGCCAATAATTAGTTTTCACAATTCAGTAGAGCGGGTGACAATGTAATAGTTTGGATTGGGGTCCCTAATTAAGGGACAGATTTACATCAATCCGGCCCTTACAATAAAATTCAGCCCTTACAATAACAATTTACATCTCAGGAGGCATCGCACCCCCCCCCCCCCCCTCCCCCACCCTCCTCAGACCGACTTTTTTTTTTCTAGATAAATTACTGCAAAGGTCTAGGAAACGTAAAATTTCAATAAAAATCACAATTTTTTTGCAAAGAAAAATATTTTTTTTGCTTAACTTTTTTTTTTGTTATCACATAGGGAACAAAAAGTCCCCAATGTGATGAATTTTAGGTGGCAGGTTCTCTTTAATGGGATATGCAGGGTCTAAAAGATCCCTTATGTCTCCCCTGGGCTCCACTGGATGTATTGCAATGTAGATCACATTGCAATACATCTCTTCCCGGCCAGGGAAAGTGAAAGGGTGACCCGGAAGTGACGTCATACACATCACTTTCCAGATCACCAACAAGAAGGGGAGGAGAGCGGACATGTGTCCATCGTTCTTCCTCCCCTCCACCCGCCGGCAACCGCCATGTCAGTCCCGGGCCTGCAGGTGGGCAAGCAGAGCCCAAAATACATGGCAGGGGTGCCGGTGGGACCTGGCAGCAAAAGGGTTAAAAAAATAAAAAAATAAATACTGACGGGTGCCCCTCTAGGAAGGTCACCTGTAGGCACATGCCTAATGTACCTAGTGGAAAATCTGGCCCTGGATGTCATAGCCAAGACTATACAGGTACCATAAGGCAGGAGATCACTCTGCCCAATAGTGCCTGCAATGATTGTCAGGTGTTCTGGCAAGTCCAGAGGAGCAACTCTGGAAACAGGTTGATAAATGTACTTTGTGTCCAAATTTCAGGGTTGCTGGGATGCTCTACAGGGGAACAAAGGCAACATGCATTATTGTTAACTATTTCTAGGTTCCAGCACCCACTGCCACTCTGCATACAGCATCATCCTTCAACTTACATTAAGAAAGCCATACATGTTATACCTGCTCACTGCAGGGACCAGTTTATGGTAACCAATGAGCCATAACCAGCCTATAGGCCATAGCTTAAAAGAGAAGTATTTTTTTTTTCTGCAGTTTCATACTTACCTAGGTGGATGCAGCGTCAGTCCGATGCTGCATCTGTCCCCCGCCACGTCTGCACTGAGATCCGTGCGATCAAACACAGCCGATGGCTCGGTTCTCACAGCTCCCCAAGCAGAGAGCTGCTGACTGTCACTCAGCAGCTCTCCGCACTGCCCCCCTCCCCCATGCTCACTGGAGTGCTGAGCTGTGGGGGGCAGGGAGCGGCCAACTCAGGCTCTCAGTGGCTCGCTCTGAGGCTGAGACCGGTATCAGTCCAGGCACCTGGCGGATCCAGACTTTATTATCGTGATGCCTAGACTGATTCCTATGACGTCAGCAGAGAGCAGACTTCAGCCCGCTCTCTGCTGAAAACGGGTCACAGGAGTGCAAAACGAATTGTGACCCTTAGGAGAAGCCCAGCCAAACGAGCTCAGGCTGGACTTCTCCTTTAAGGAATTCTGGTTCATAATATTGGAACAGAAGATATTTAAAATGAAAGTGGTACAATGGGGAGTGCTATTTTCCAAAGCACAGATGACTACTTGTAAAAAAACTAGGGTACATGCACACGAACATTTGCAGGCACAAGTGTGCTCTAGTGTAAAATATTTTCCAGCCCCCAGAGAGCCACCGGTGACTCACACAGCCGACCATAGTGACTGACTTTGTGTTCTTGTACTCATCTAAACCCTGCTGCTCTTTTGCATTTACCCCTGCATGCGCATATGACATATTTCCTGAATCCAGAATTTTCACATTTGGGGAATAGGTCATACATAGGTCATATATGCATGTACAAATAAATGGCAATGCAAACAGCCGGCTGTACAGACCACCTGTGGCTTCCCACACATGGTTAATGGCTGAGGATTATACGCTAGAAGACTTTTGCACCTGCAAATGCCCATGTGCAGGTACCCTTAAAGTAGAACTCTAGGCAAATTCTAACTAGTCCAAAAAAAAGCTTGTTCCCCCCTCCTAAAACCTATGCTAACCTGTGTAATAGAGATGTATATACTTACTTATTTCAGGCCACTCTGTTCTAGTCTTCCCTGCATCAGCTGCATGGGAGAGGAGGGAGCACCGACAACGGATGTGTCATGGGAGCGTATGGGTGACATCAGTGCTCCCAGGCATTTCAGCTGTTGTTGAGGGCTCTCTCCTTCCCCCCCCACAGCTGGCTATTAAGAAAATTGTCAATTCTGTAAAAAATTGTATTATATTTTGTATGCTTTGCCTATGAATTGCATGCTGCACTCATTGTGCACACGGCACTAATAATATTTTCATTCATTCTTTCAAGTCCTGATTAGAATTAACCTGCCTTTGTTACGCCCCTTGTTAACATAAAAGTACAATTGTAATAATAATGTGTATACAAAAACTTCAATTGCGTTGAATAAACAGAACAGTTATTTGGAAAGATACTGATTGTATCTTTTGTGTTTGTTCCCTACTGCAGTAGTTATTATTAATTTGGAACCACTAATCAATGTGAGGCTAGGAGTTGCCTATCTACAAAATTTCCAGAACACTGGCGCTGGCTGACACAGGAGATCACTTGCGAAGCAGGCTGAAAATCAGTATGTATTTACATCTTCCTTACAATATAGGTGTTAGCAGAGGGGGGGGGGAGCATTTTTTAGTCTACTTTGCCTGGAATTCTACTGTATGCAAAATGACCTGCTACCATTCGGGTGCTTCTGGTAACTAATATGTGCATTACACAGTTTTCCCACTTTTGTATAGCCATTGGTGCGTTACTTACAAGTTGCCTCATTTACTAGGTGTGTGATTCAATAAAAAGTACTAATTCTAAAATGCAGTAACACAGGCAAGCTTAAAAATCCACTTTGTACTTATGTAACTTCATCAGCGTGAATTCTGAGTGCACGGTGTCAAACTCTAGTCCTTAAAATAAACCTGCAACCCACCTGAGCATTTCACACTGAGCATATAATAAGAAAATGCACATGCAGAGGTTGTCTTTGGTTAAAACCAATTGTCCAAACTATCAGTAGATCCAGAGATATAGACAGCTGTATTTATGTGCAATTGACCTTTCACCTTTTCCTGTAAATGTTAGGCTTGTACCCATCTATTTCTACCGCCTTCTGAGCCTCCATATTAGTCTATGTCAGGGGTCTCCAAACTTTCTAAACAAGGCCAGTTTACTGTCCTTCAGACTTTAAAAGGGCCGGACTGTGGCCATTGGGAGTAGAAAAGGTCCTGATGTCACTAAGAAATAACAATGTCCCATCTTTGGTGTCAGTGGGAGAAATTGTGCTCTATCATTGGTGTCATTGGGGGGAATTGTGCCTCATCATTGGTTTTCGTTGGGCCGTGTTGGTGTAATTGGGAGGGACAGTGCCCTTACGCTGGTGTCATTGGGAGGAATTGTGCCCCATCATTGGTGTCATTGGGCCCAATTGTTGGTGTCACTGGAAGGGATTTTGCCCCATCATTGGTGTCATTTGGGGGAAATTGTTCCCCTTCATTGGGGTCAGCGGGGGGGGGGGTTATGCCCCATTGTTGGTTTCAGTGGATGAAATACTGCCCCAAGGATCATATAAAAGCAAGCAAAGGGCCGCATCAGTTTGAAGACCACTGGTCTATGCGGTAATCCATCACCATAGCTGGGAAGTTTGTGGTCTTTTTGGTCAAAAACTCCAGCTGGAAATATCTTCTGGCCTGTCAGCTGATTGGCAAACTGGGGTAGTGTTATAAGTCAACTGGGCACCTGTGTAGGCGCAGTACAAGTACATGCACAATGCATGCATTAAAACTTAGAACCACCACGTAGAACCATTTAACCTGAATAGTATGCTGGTTGTGGGCCCTTCAAGAGCTCCTAGGCTACAGGAAACCCTTGCTCTGTAATGCAGAACTTTCAAGATTGATGATTTGGCCCCCCCCCTTCCTGCTGCATACAAGGAAGTTCCTCAAAGTTGTTCTCCTTGAAAGATTTACCCTTACCTCTTGTTCTGGGGACAACTCTTAAATTTCTTTCAATGGTGACTATGATCAGCAGTATAAACAGAGAGGTGAATCTCCCCAGTAATGACACAGCAATAAATACTTGGCAAAGAGTTTAAATCTTACCCACTCTATCTAAAACTAAAAAGAAAAAAATGGTTTGCCTAGAGATACATTTTAATAATGTAAAAAAAATAATAAAAACGAGGGAGGATGCAGAGACAGGGAAGGAATTCAGGAAACTGGTTGGAAAGTGCACTGTAGAGCAGTACAGATTATGGACTGCCTGGGTGTTCTACGGGGAAGAAAGGGGACATGCACTCAGGATAAGTAAGGCTTGATAACTTTTTTCTCCCACAGGATCACTTTAAACATGCATAAAATGCACTTCTGCACTCCATATGCACTGAGGGGATAATACATTTAATTTTAAATAATTTAGCACTACTGCTAGGCTTGAGAAAAGCTTGACTTTATAAAGGACAATTTAAAACAGAAAGACAGCCTGTTAATGGCTCTTTCACATGGACGTGTCCGTGTACGGAGCCTGCTCTGCTCAGCGGGGGGATCGCTCCGTTGATCCCCGCTGAGCAGGCAGATGACAGGTCCGTCGCTGCACACTGTGAGCGCCGCTCTCCCCTATGGGGGATCAGATGATGACGGACCATAGAGTCCATCGTCACCCGATCCGATAACGGATGGAAAATTAGGTTTTTCCTCCGTTACAGTTTTTCGGATCGGAGCGGGGCGGATGTCAGCGGACATGTCACCGCTGACATCCGACGCTCCATAGAGGTCTATGGAGGGTCCGTTCAGGTCCGCCTAAAAAACTGGCGGGCGGACCTGAACGGATCGTTAGTGTGACAGAGCCGTAAGGCCTCCATTTATTCCACTTAATTTATATATCCATTTAAAAAAGTTACCTATATTTTTAAAGCTGAATGAAACCATCTTATCCTTTTCAGCCAAGGAAGCTGCCATCCCAACTTCTGTTTGATCTGCAACTGCCATGGTGCTGCAAATGTGATCAGTTATGACTCTAGCATTTGATGGTTTGACAGTTTGGTTGAAAGCACAAGCAAATGTGGCAGTTAGCATTCCTGGCATGCTGAGAATGTAACTGTTTTTTGAAACTGTTTAATGTATGGGTTTAGTTCAGCTTTAACCACTAGCCGACCAGCGCACGACGATGTACGTCGGCACAATGGCACGGCTGGGCAAATGGGCGTACAGGTACGTCCCCTTTAAATCGCTGCATTGTGCGCCTGCCGGATACTCCGTGACCGTGCCGGCAGGTCCCGTAGACTTGTTGTCCGCCGGGCGGCCTGTGATCGTGTCACGGAGATGAAGAACGGGGAGATGCCTTTGTAAACAATGCATTTCCCTGTTCTGCCTAGAGACATGACAGAGATCTACTGCTCCCTGTCATCGGGAGCAGTGATAGCTGTCATGTCAGTAGTAGCCCATCCCCCCCACAGTTAGAACACCTCCCTAGGACACACTTAACTCCTTGATCGCCCCCTAGTGTTTAACCCCTTCCCTGCCAGTGTCATTTACACAGTAACCAGTGCATGTTTATAGCGCTGATTGCTGTATAAATGACAATGGTCTCAAAATGGTGTAAAAAGTGTCCAATGTGTCCGCCATAACGTCGCAGTCGTGATAAAAATCGCAGATTGCCGCCATTACTAATAAAAAAAAAAACTTTTGCGCAAACCAATCAATATACGCTTATTTCACTTTTTTTTTACCAAAAATATGTAGAAGAATACATATCGGCCTAAACTGAGAAAGAAATTTTTGTTTTATATATTTTTGGGGGATATTTATTATAGCAAAATGTAAAAAATATTGTTTATAGCACAAAAAATAAAACCCGCAGAGGCAATCAAATACCACCAAAACAAAGCTCTATTTTTGGGGAAAAAAAAGGCATCAATTTTTGTTTGGGTGCAATGTCGCACAACTGCGCAATTGTCAGTTAAAGTGACACAGTGCCATATTGCAAAAAGTGCTCTGGTCAGGAAGGGGGTAAATCCTTCCGGGGCTGAAGTAGTTAAATGCAATTAAAAAATTTAAAAAAAAATGTAAAAAATTAAATTAAAATTAAAATCTTGAAAATACCCCAACATATCTTTTTATTAGCCACTTGTATAGAGAGTAAGCAAATCAAATGTTATTGAATTTCACAATGGTGTCAATCTGGGAGGTGGTACTTTGACCAGTCATAGTGCTTAACTGCAGTGGAGATCTGGATCCTGGCTGTGTTGTTTAGCAGGGGAGCCTTGCTCCCAAGGTTAGCTTACAAGAATTACAATTTACACACACAGTATGTGCTTAAATAGTGAATTCAGTTGTGTGTGGTTCTGCATTGAGAATGTTAGATAAATACAAGTTACTTTTTTTAAATCAGCACAATGGACAGTACTTGGCATTTAATGAGAAGTGTCCCTTGTGCTGGTGGCGGCTGTCCAAATTAAAATCTTCCATCCTCTGCCTCCCCCATACTGGAAGATTACCACTGCGAGGGTTAATACACTCATGCACTAATCCTAAAAATTCAGAGTATGCCCGCCCTTTCAGCCCCCTCCTCCATTCGTAGAAGCACTTTATGAATGAAGGATGGGCAGATGAATGAAAGGTCTTCCACTTCCATCTCATAGAATGCAGGTATAGTTAACACTTTGGACAAGTGCCTATGACAGGTCCAGTGGCTGTATTTTTTCCTTGCAGCTGTCACACTTACCCCTAACACAGGTGGTCAAGCTGTATAGCTGGTTTCTGTGTTCTTCACCTATAGAACCGGCCACATTTCAACCAATCTGTGGGTAGGCTTGTTGTACTGAAGACGATCTATCGATTGACTTCAGTACAACCAGCCTGTCCGTTTTTTTTTTCCCGTTCTCCGACAGCAGTGAACTTTGTATTCTGGCGGCAGGCAAACCTCTAGCTGGCAGAATACAATATTGCACACTGACTTTATTGATTGGGGAATCAAGCAATTTTCTTTCCTTCAACCCAAGGTTGAAGGAAAGAAAATTTCATAATGTGTGTCCTGCCTTAAGCCTGGTACACACTATGAGTTTTTTTCGATCAACCCAGCGGTTGATAACATCTATATGTGTTGGCAATATTTATTTTATAATTCCTTTTCTATGATTTGTTGCTAAACCTAAAGCCCCACACACACGGGCTGAATGTGGGACGACGGTAACGTCTGTGTGTATTGGAGACGGTCTGACAGAAGCCAGCTGTTTGGCATGCTTCTGTCGGACGAGAATGCTGGAAAATCAGCAGCTGACTGTCTTCAATGCTCTCAGCCACATGCTGAAAGCACCGATCGGAGTGTTCTGTTGGGGGGGGGGGGCATCCCCCTGTCAGAACACAACAGCTCATCGGGGAAGATCGCTGTACTAACGTTGGATCATTAGTGAGCTGTTGTGTTCTGACAGCCCCCCCCCCCACCAGAGCACTGTTCAGAAGCCAGCCAGCTGCTGGTTTTCCTGCATGCTCATCCCACAAAAGCCAGCCGAACGGCCAGCTTCTGTTGGACCAGCTGCCACATACACGGGCCGAATGTTGGACAGTTTTTATTGAACCTGACGATGTCGCCCAGCATTCGGCCCCTGTGTATGGGGCTTTAGTCTTTAACAAATCATAGCAAAGGAATTATATATTCCATATATATATATATATATATATATATATATATATATATATATATCAATAGATTGTAAGCTCCTTGAGGGTAGGGACTGATGTGAATGTACAATGTATATGTAAAGCGCTGCATAAATTGACAGTGCTATATAAGTACCTTAAATAATAATATATAGATGTTATCAATAGGGTTAACTGTCTTAGCTGGGTTAATTTAAACCAACCATTTATTTCCTAAATAGGACCTTTGTCTATAAAAGCATGTCAGAGATGTGAAAGGGGTATACGTTTTATGTAAACGCAGTGCATTGTCAGTTAAATTATTCTACCAAAGCAGACGCAGCAACTTTCCATTATGTTTTCTGTTTCTGAACTTTGTTTAGTGTTTGGGTGATTGCCGTGCCAAGAATCAAACTTCAAATAGAAAGCCACAGCCAAACCACTTTGACCTTTTACATCAGGAAGCTAGCACCTACTGTAATTAATCAGGAATTTGTTCTTACAGAGATATAAATATCAATGTACGAGGCACTCCATTAGAAAACAGCTTGTCCTTTGTCAGACTGTTCAACCAAATGGCTGTTTGATAGTCCAGAACAAAGAGCTTCAATCATTTATGCAGAAGGTTTGGAGTTTAGGTGATACCCTTTTATGGCTAACTCAAGTTATTAAAGTGGAACTCCACTCTTTCATTCAACATTATTGTTATCGTGAGGAGAAAAGTTGGCCATAGATGGCTCAAATGTTGTCCGACACCTACTAGCTCAATTAAAGTCAATTTAATAATCAACTGAGCTGGGTGGAAAATTATTAGCCAAACAGTGGGGGCATCACGGCCTGACTAGCAACATTTGATCCAGGTTGCAAGTACAACCCAGAGGCCCATGGTGCAGCGAGCCCCCCACACGCTCTCCCTTTTCCCTGCCTCCTCCCTATACCAGGCTGCTCCAGGTACTCTCTGTTTACTGGGAGGGCCGGGCTGGACAGCACCTGCTGCACCCACTCCGGGTTTCCAGATTGGCCGGTTGGGGGCAGCTGGGGGTGGAGGAGGGATCCTGGGTGGCTTGGTTGGGGCTGGCTGGGGGAGGAGAGCCTCCAGTGGGGCACAGATCAGGCCTCTGCACAAACACAACATACATCATGTGTGCCGGGGGGCAGCCTGCGCTCTGTCCTTGTCCTCATCCCACACTCATAGGACATCAATAGGGACTTTTTACGTCTCTTCATCCGGAAACTTTTAGGTATGTCTGCGGCAGGAGATGTGACCTTTGTATGGGGCATCAGAGCAGCCTGGGGGGCAATTTCCCCCCTGCCCCAAGGCCCAGTCCACCCCTTACATCCTATCAGTTGCTGTCACTGTTCAGGTATTCAGGCAATTACGTAGTCGTACAGTAGCTGGTAGTGGAGATTCCCGGAGTGTTAAGAAGCCCGTACATTAATAATTTTTTTGTTCCACCAGAGGGTTGAACGAAAAAAAAAAAAAGATCCAATTCATCAAGTGTGTGGATGGGGGAATCCTCCCACTGTGCTATTGTATTCAGACTGCGGGGAGACTTCCCCACCGCCAGTACACACTGATCAGTGCTGCCAACTATAGCCAGTGACACTGATCAATTGGTAAAACCTGGCTGGTTGTACAGAGGTTGATTGGTAGATCGACTTCTGTACAACCAGGGTGCCCATGCATAGATCAAAATTTGGCCGGTCCCTTCTGAACCAGCCAATTCCATGTTGATCCATGTATGGCTGTCTTTATTGGAGTAAATAACTGAAGGATAAGGCGTCCAGGCACAATCTTTATCTCAAGTGAGAGTTCTCTTAAAATGTCCATATACCAGAGAAGCAATCAATAATGAAATGCAAAGATTTTTCTTGGAACACTTGAATAGCAATGATTATTGTAAATATATTTGTAGATATATGGACATATCTATGGGAAAATTATATTAAAGGATGAGGCGCTAGTGATGTTCAGTGAATCAAAAATGCAAATACAAATAAATAGCAAGCTAAAAGTCCATATATGATAAATTCCAACACCAAATTGTGATGCTCAAAATCAGATTCCTAGTTCTTCACCACAAGTGCTCAAGAGATGGGTGGCTACTCACCAGAGAAGGTCAAACAGCGCTTGGTATTCCAGAAGAACTGTTTGACCTTCCTGTAAAAAGGGGTCAGAATTCTCTGGTGAGTGGCCACCCATCTCTTGAGCCCTTGTGGTGAAGAACTAGGAATCCGATTTTTTTTTTTAACAGTTACATTTTTATTTATCTCCAACGGAGAAAAGTTTCAGTACAAACATAAAAAAGAAGTACATTCACAAATATATATATAAATATGCATATACCTATACATATACATAAAAATATAAAAAAAAAAAAGAGAGGATTACATAAAAAAGGCAAAGAAGAACCATTTCCAGAAGGAAAGTGATAATCTAGGACAAATAGTCTCCAGTATTACATCTAAAAGCAAGGCACATCAGTTCACATCTTAGTTGCAAGTATTCGTATCACTGCAAAGTTGTATTTTAGGAGCAATACCTCCTCCTCAAAGAAAAAAGGTATATTTTAGTGGTAATTTTAAGTGTATTCTAAATATTTCTTAACCGAACTAGTGGTGTATAAGTTCAGCGAGTTCTCCCGGGGGGGGGATCCGCATCAGTGGCCATTCATCAGTGGCCATTCATCTAGAAACCCATGTACCCCAAATTTTTTCAAACTTTTTGGGACATTTCCGGCTCATAAATGTGAGCTTATATAGAGGGAGGGTCTTATCAATGAGTGTTTTCCACTGTCCCACTGTTGGGGGGTCTGTCTGTTTCCATCTAAATAAAATGGTTTTCCTTGCATAGAATAGAGCGTAGAAAACGAATAGCCTCTTATGGGTGTTTGCGATAAGGGTATCACAGATCCCCAGGAGAAGGACCCGGGGATCCAGTGTAAGTGTCAGGTTCCCAATTAAATTGATGTGCTGCACCACCTCCCTCCAGAACTGTTGAAGAAGGGGGCACGACCACACCACATGTAAGAAAGTACCTATATCCGTATTGCATTTTGGGCACCTATCAGAGTGAGAGGGATATATTTTAGCAAGCCGTTGGGGTGTGTAGTATGCCTGGTGAAGGAATTTTAACTGGATGTACCTGTCTCTGGCGGATATCATCAAAGGAATATATTGTTGGACTCCCTCTTCCCAGTCGTCATCCGTCAGGGAGGGCACAGCCAGCTTCCATTTGTTAAATAGCCTAGTCCCCTGGTTATCAGTTCCCAGGGACACCCGGAGATACAAAGAGGAAAGGACACGGTCCGCATGTTTGGAAATAAGGAAGCGCTCCACCATATGTGATTGTAGTTGAATTTCTGAAGGGAATTGAGCCTGAATTGCGTGTCTCAGTTGCAAATAGCGGAAAAACATTTTGGTAGGGAGTTGGAAGGTATTACGCAATTCGTCAAATGTGAGGAGTTTACCCTCTGGCATAATATGCTGTAAGATTTTAATTTCATATTTAGCCCAGACTGCTGGGTCTGGGATCGTTAACAGATGTGGTAATTTAGGGTTACCCCAGAGTGGTGTATAGGGTGAATAAGTTTGTGGTGGGTTGAGCTTAGCTGTCAGCTGTTCCCATATTTTGACGGTCGTGCGCATGGGGATGGTCATATTATCTTGTGCTTTTGGACCCCTGAATACCAGGTTGCTCAATGCTGAATACGACCCCAATATGGCTGCTTCGTGACTGAACAAACCACCAGCACACCGTCACCAGCACCGCCGCCCAATAATATTTCCTGAAGCACGGCAATGCCAGCCCGCCCGCAGATAGGGGAAGTTGCAGGCTTGTTTTGGCAACCCTGGGGGTCTGTCCCGCCCAAATGAAATTGTTAATCACCCGATCTAGTTGCTTAAAAAATGATTCAGGGATAAGTACTGGAGTGTTTCTAAATATATACAGGAATTTGGGGAGGAATATCATTTTGAGGAGGTTTATCCTAAACACCGGTGTCAGGGGAAGGGACTTCCATGTTAAGCAGCGTCTTATTAGTTGCTGTAGAATGGGGTATACGTTATCTGTCAGATAACAAGAGAGATCCCTTTGTATTTCAATGCCCAGATACCGAAACTTAGTGACCGTTTGCAGGGGTATATGGTGGGGAGGGAGTAGGGGCGGCTGGGAGATCGGGAAAAGCATGGATTTGTTCCAGTTTATGCGTATACCTGAGAAGGAGCCAAATAAGTCTATGATCCTTAAGGTCTCCTCGAGGGAGTGGGAAGCATCTGGGAGATAAAGAAGAGCGTCATCCGCGTAGAGGGAGATCTGTTCCCGTAGAGGGCCCACCTCCATCCCCCCTGCAGCCACGGAGGACCTAATAAGGATAGCAAGAGTTTCAACAGCTAGGGCGAACAAACCCGGGGATAAAGGACATCCCTGTCTAGTACCCCTGTGTAATTTGAAGGGGGGCGAGAGGGACCCATTAGTTCTGACTCTGGCAGTGGGGTTAGCATACATCTGTTTTATCCAAGAGATAAACTTAGGCCCAATATTAAATTTTCCCAAGACATGCCAAAGATACTCCCATTCGACCAAGTCGAACGCCTTTTCGGCGTCTAGGGAGGCCACTACTCCGGGGGTACCTCTGGCAAGCGCGTGGGATATATTTGTATACAATCGTCGCAAATTGATGTCTGTTCCCTTACCTGGCATGAAACCTGTCTGGTCTCCATGAACCAGAGAAAGGATAACAGTATTAAGCCGATTCGCTAGAATTTTTGTGATGATCTTAGCGTCGACGTTTAATAGCGAAATAGGCCGGTATGACTCACATAGCTCGGGGTCCTTACAGGGCTTAGGTATTACAACAATCACCGCCTCTGACATTGATGGAGGAAGGCTTTGACCCTCCAGCATAGACAGAAGAAGTTCATGAAACTGAGGGGCCAATGACTCACTATTAGTTTTATAAAACTCGGCCGGTAAACCGTCTGGGCCTAGGAACTTTGCAGATTGCAGTGAAGAGATTGCCGTCTGCACTTCTTTAAGGGTAATTGGTGCATCTAATTTAGTTTCATTTTCCTCCGAGAGGACTGGGAACTCTATTTGACCTAGGAAGTGTTGCAAGGTATCTGGGGTGTAGTCAGTTTTTGATGTATATAAGCGTTCATAAAATTGTGCGAATCTGGCATTGATCTTAGCGGGATCCGCCAAAAGGTTCCCCATGTCATCTTTAATGTTGGCAATGTGTGCTATGGTGGAGCGCTCCTTGGCCAGCCACGCCAGCAGCCTCCCTGATCTCTCACCTTGTTCGAATATTCTCTGGGACTGTGAGAGCAGTAGCTTGCGGGTCGCAGTTGCTCGCAACAACGCAATCTCACGGTGGAGAGCTTGAAGTGTGGTATAAGTTCCTGCATCTTTGGTGGTCACATAGCTGGATTCCAAACTCTGAGCCCGTCCCTCAGCCTCCTCCAATGCAAGCCTATTGAGTTTCCTAACTTTATTTATAACCATGCGATACTGACCTCGTGTATATGCCTTAAAGGCGTCCCACACCATTGCAGGGGAGGCCGTTGCTTTATTTTGTAACCAATATGTATTCATCTCTCCCTCTATCTCAGGGGCAACATTCTCATCCGTTATCCAAAAACCCGAGACCCGCCATAGGCCGGAGCCCGTTGGCGAGTCCGTGTTTAGTTGTAGTAGGAGGGGAGCGTGGTCAGAAATGCCACGTGGCAGAATCTTAACCTCCTGGACACGGGAGAGAATGGGTCCACCAGCATAGAACAAATCAATTCTTGAGAAAGAGGCATATGTGGCAGAGTGACAAGTATATTGTCTATCCCTGGGGTGACGCCATCTCCACACATCACTAAGACCGTATCCCTCCGCCCATCTCTTCAGTGGGGAGTCAGAGGCCCCATCATCACCCAGCCTATCCATACTGGGGTCCGGTGGCATATTAAAGTCTCCAGCCAGAAGAATGGCTGCAGCCGGGTATTGAGCCAGTATAGGGGTCAGTTTATGCAAAATCGTCATGGAGGCTGGGGGTGGAATATATAAGCCCACTATTACCATCTCAATCCTGTTGCACATGGCATGCATGACAACATACTTCCCCTCGGGGTCTAGGTGGAGATCAAGCAGTGTAAAGGGCAGTGATTTATGGACCAGGACACTGACTCCTCTAGAATAGGTAGAGTATGTAGAATGATAATATGAACCTACCCAGGGCTTTTTTAGAGCCAATGTCCTGCTCCCCGTTAAGTGAGTCTCCTGCAAAATGCAGATATGGGGGTTGTATTTTTTTATGTAAGTAAAAACTAAGGAGCGTTTTATCTTGGAATTTAGGCCCCGTACATTCCAGGACATAACATTAAGGAGATTCATTCTGGTGCCCTGATACACGTGCCACAGGATTGGTACAGCATACGCTCCATACAGAGCTTGCATGATAACAAAATACGCTTAGTGAGATACACATTTGTGATAATACAGTGAGCCGAATAACCCTCCCTCTCTAGTATTAGCAGATTAACACTGCATGTCTTGCTTTGAGTAGAGCACTGATTGTACAATCTGGAGCAAATAAATGCCATATGTATAAAAATTAAAAGAAAAATAACATAATGTAAAACTAATCTGGGGTGAGAACCCAAGCACCAACCTTTCCCAACCTCCCCCCTCCCCGCACCACCCCCCAAACTTCGGGATGCTCGTTCCCCAAAACTAATTGTGACAACTGCCCATGGGGCCCGTGAACAGTGAGCCATCAGAGCGACTTAGTCTGTGTACATAAAGAGCAGCCAACAAGACCCAAATTTCCCGGATAAACGATCCCAGTATATCAAAATGTCTCCCAAAAATCCGGGGGTACTATTCTTGAATAGGGATGAGCTTCGTGTTCGAGTCGAACCCATGTTCGACTCGAACATCGGCTGTTCGATCGTTCGCCGAATTGCGAACGTTATGGGCCGTTCGCGCTAAATTCGTGTGGCGCGTCACGGCCCATAATTCACTGCGGCATCGCAGTGCATTGCTGGCTGATGATTGGCCAAGCATGCACTATGACCCGCATGCTTGGCCAATCACAGCGCCGTCAGTAGAGAGAGCTGTAATTGGCCAAAGCCAGGGTGGCTTTGGCCAATTATGGCTCAGGGGATTTAGTACACACCCCACACTATATAAGGCCGCCTGCACGGCGGCCCTGTGTAGTGTGTGTTCCGGTGTGCTGAGAGATAGAGAGAGAGAGAGACAGTGTCATTTGATTTGAGTTAGATAGATTAGGCAGAACAGTCAGTCAGTTAGCTGCACTTACAGTGTATTGTGTATATATATGCATCCCAGGTGTTGCATATATATATATACACTGTATTCAGTTTAGCTAGATCCGTTCCTGTTATCTTCTATCTAGACTATTTACATTTAATGCAGTGCGTCCTGCTCACAGTGTTCAGCTAGATCCGTTCCTGTTATCTTCTAGACTATTTACATTTAGTGCAGTGCGTCCTGCTCACAGTGTTCAGCTAGATCCGTTCCTGTTATCTTCTAGACTATTTACATTTAGTGCAGTGCGTCCTGCTCACAGTGTTCAGCTAGATCCGTTCCTGTTAAATTCCTACTGACAGGCAGGCTTGTCTGGTTACAGTATATAAAGCTACCTGAAGAAAATTACAGGTGTTCTATTTGATCCTATTAGTACCACGGTCAGGCAGCTAGACTATTTACATTTAGTACAGTGCGTCCTGCTCACAGTGTTCAGCTAGATCCGTTCCTGTTATCTTCCTACTGACAGGCAGGCTTGTCTGGTTACAGTATATAAAGCTACCTGAAGAAAATTACAGGTGTTCTATTTGATCCTATTAGTACCACGGTCAGGCAGCTAGACTATTTACATTTAGTACAGTGCGTCCTGCTCACAGTGTACAGCTAGATCCGTTCCTGTTATCTTCCTACTGACAGGCAGGCTTGTCTGGTTACAGTATATAAAGCTACCTGAAGAAAATTACAGGTGTTCTATTTGATCCTATTAGTACCACGGTCAGGCAGCTAGACTATTTACATTTAGTGCAGTGCGTCCTGCTCACAGTGTTCAGCTAGATCCGTTCCTGTTATCTTCCTACTGACAGGCAGGCTTGTCTGGTTACAGTATATAAAGCTACTTGAAGAAAATTACAGGTGTTCTATTTGATCCTATTAGTACCACGGTCAGGCAGCTAGACTATTTACATTTAGTACAGTGCGTCCTGCTCACAGTGTTCAGCTAGATCCGTTCCTGTTATCTTCCTACTGACAGGCAGGCTTGTCTGGTTACAGTATATAAAGCTACCTGAAGAAAATTACAGGTGTTCTATTTGATCCTATTAGTACCACGGTCAGGCAGCTAGACTATTTACATTTAGTACAGTGCGTCCTGCTCACAGTGTTCAGCTAGATCCGTTCCTGTTATCTTCCAACTGACAGGCAGGCTTGTCTGGTTACAGTATATAAAGCTACTTGAAGAAAATTACAGGTGTTCTATTTGATCCTATTAGTACCACGGTCAGGCAGCTAGACTATTTACATTTAGTACAGTGCGTCCTGCTCACAGTGTTCAGCTAGATCCGTTCCTGTTATCTTCCTACTGACAGGCAGGCTTGTCTGGTTACAGTATATAAAGCTACCTGAAGAAAATTACAGGTGTTCTATTTGATCCTATTAGTACCACGGTCAGGCAGCTAGACTATTTACATTTAGTACAGTGCGTCCTGCTCACAGTGTTCAGCTAGATCCGTTCCTGTTATCTTCCTACTGACAGGCAGGCTTGTCTGGTTACAGTATATAAAGCTACTTGAAGAAAATTACAGGTGTTCTATCCCAGCTTAGTGCAGCTACAGGCCATTAGTATGTCTGGAAGGCCAAGAAGGAGAGGCAGACAGTCACAAGCCAATAAGAGAGGGCAAGCAGGCTCTGTGTCTAGTGCTGGTCGTGGAGACGGTGCATCCTCATCAGCACGTGGCCATGGGACACGCTTGGCCTTTTTTTCGGCAGCTGGCCGTGTTGAGCCGCAACATGCAGAAGACTTGGTCGAGTGGATGACCAAGCCGTCCTCATCCTCCTCATCCTCTCTCACCCATGCCCAGGGTGCTTTGTCTGGCAAAGCAGCGGCCTCTTCCCTCAGCTCAATGTCATCAGTGACTCCTTCCCTAGCTCCACCATGTCCTCATGAGGATTCCCTCGAACTGTTTGACCACAGTGTTGGGTACATGCTCCAGGAGGATGCCCAGCGTTTGGAAGGCTCTGATGACGATACTGAGCTCGATGAAGGCAGTAACATGAGCACGGACAGAGGGGGTGCCCAAGAAGGACAGCAATCTGGCAGTCATGCTCCCCCTGCTGCAGCATACTGCCAGGTTTGCTCCAGTGATGAGGAGGGAGGGGATGATGAGGTCACTGACTCAACGTGGGTGCCTGATAGGAGAGAGGAGGAGGAGGAGGAGGAGGAGGAGGAGGAGGAGGAGGAGGAGGAGGCGGCGGCACATCACCAACGAGGCAGGATGCCCTCCAGGGGCCAGCCTAAGGGCAGCACATTGACTGCATCACACCCCAAAGCTCCACATGTGCAGGGCACTGCAGTCTCTGCGCGTTATTCAAAAAGTTCTTTGGTGTGGGCCTTTTTTGAGACGAGTGCATCAGATCGCACCGCTGCTATTTGCAACATATGTCTCAAGCGTATCTCGCGTGGCCAAAACATCTCCCGCTTGGGTACCACATGCTTGACCAGACATATGTTGACCTGCCATGCAGTTCGTTGGCAAGCGTATCTAAAAGACCCACACCAAAGAACAAAGAGGATCTCTCCTTGCTCCTCATCAGCTGAGATTTCCAACCCCACTAGACCTTCAGTCCTCTCTGAGACCTGCAGTGAGAGGAATGAAGGTGTAGAATTAGGTGTGTCACAGCCAAGTACTTGTGGGCAATCTGCTTTTGGTACACCGACGTCAGATTGTACCAGGCAAATTTCCCTGCCCCAGCTGCTGCACCGCCGAAAGAAGTTTGCTCCCAGCCATCCACATGCCCAGCGGTTGAATGCTAGCTTGGCAAAATTGCTAGCACTTCAACTGCTGCCTTTTCAGTTGGTAGACTCTGCCCCCTTCCGTGAGTTTGTGGAATGTGCGGTTCCTCAGTGGCAGGTACCCAAACGCCACTTTTTCTCACGGAAGGCGATTCCGGCTCTCTACCGGCATGTGGAAGGCAATGTCCATGCCTCGCTGGACAGGGCGGTCAGCGGTAAGGTGCATATTACCGCTGACTCATGGTCCAGCAGGCATGGACAGGGACGTTACCTAAGTTTCACGGCGCATTGGGTGACTCTGCTGGCAGCTGGGAAGGATGCAGGACAAGGTGCAGTAGTGTTGGAGGTTGTTCCGCCACCACGCCTCCAAAATGCTGATTGTGACACACCTCTCTCCTCCACCCCCTCCTCTTCTTCTTCCTCCATGGCCTCTTCCTCGGAACCAGCGGTGCTCCGTAGGCGTTCAAGGGCCTACGCAAGTACGCAGGCCAAAAGATGCCATGCGGTGCTTGAGCTGGTGTGCTTGGGGGACAGGAGCCACACTGGGGCAGAGGTTTTGTCAGCTCTGCAGGGGCAGGTTCAGAGGTGGTTGACGCCACGCCAACTTAAGGCAGGAATGGTGGTTTGCGACAATGGCACCAACCTCCTCTCTGCCCTCCGACAGGGACAAATGACCCATGTGCCCTGTTTGGCTCACGTCCTTAACTTGGTGGTGCAGCGGTTCTTGGGCAGGTACCCGGGCTTACAGGATGTCCTGAGGCAGGCCAGGAAAGTCTGTGTGCATTTCCGCCGGTCATATAATGCCAGTGCTCGGCTGACGGACCTCCAAAAGGAGTTTAACCTGCCCAAGAACCGCCTAATCTGTGACATGCCCACCAGGTGGAACTCAACGTTGGCCATGCTGCAGCGGCTGCACACGCAGCAGAGGGCCATCAATGAGTACCTGTGCGACTATGGCACCAGGACAGGGTCAGGGGAGCTTGGTTTTTTTTCCCCACGCCAGTGGGCCATGATCAGGGATGCATGCACTGTCCTGTCACCATTCGAGGAGGCCACGAGGATGGTGAGCAGTGACAGTGCATGCATCAGTGACACTGTCCCCCTTGTCCACCTGTTGGAGCACACGCTGCGTGGAATAATGGACAGGGCACTTGAGGCAGAACAGAGGCAGGAAGAGGAGGACTTCCTTAGCTCTCAAGGCCCCCTTTATCCAGACAGTGTTCCTGCGTGCCCGCCGATCACATAGGAAGAGGACGAGGAGGAAGAGGAGGAGGAGGAAGATTGTGTCAGTATGGAGGTGGAGCCTGGCACTCAGCATCAGCAGCAGTCTTTAAGGGATCAGTCCCAAGAAACACATGGACTTGTACGTGGCTGGGAGGAGGTGGCTGCGGACCATGTCGTTCTTAGTGACCCAGAGGACTCCGGACCGAATGCCTCAGCAAACCTACGCTGCATGGCCTCCCTGATCCTGCAAAGCCTGCGTAAGGATCCTCGTATTCGTGGTATCAAGGAGAAGGACCAATACTGGCTGGCAACCCTCCTTGATCCACGTTACAAGGGTAAGGTTGCGGACCTTATCTTGCCATCGCAGAGGGAGCAGAGGATGAAACATCTTCGGGAGGCCTTGCAGAAAGGTCTGTGCAACGCGTTCCCAGAGACTGGGAGGTTACAAACTCCTGTTTCTGGACAACGTGTTGCTGAGGCTTCGGTCAGTCAAAGAAGGAGCGGTGGAGAAGGTGGCCGTCTGACCGATGCGTTCAGACAATTTTTTGGTCCGCAGCCCCAAGGTATGATCGGTTCCAGCAACCATCGCCAGCGTCTGTTTTACATGGTGCAGGAATACCTAGGGGCAAGATCAGACTTGGACACCTTTCCCACCGAAAATCCTCTGGGTTACTGGGTCTTGAGGATGGATCACTGGCCAGAGCTTGCACAGTATGCAATTGAGCTACTGGCCTGTCCTGCATCCAGCGTTCTTTCGGAACGCACATTCAGTGCTGCTGGAGGCGTGGTAACCGATCACAGGGTGCGTCTGTCCACCGACTCGGTCGATCGGCTGACCTTCATAAAAATGAATGAGTCTTGGATCACCACCAGCTACCAAGCACCTGATGCTGATGTAACCGAATAATTTTTTTTGAAATCTCAGATCCCTTCAAAGACTGCCTATGCTGATGCTGAGTGACTATCCCTGAGTAATTATCCTCTTCCTCCTCAATCATCACGCTGATAGCTTGTAAGAACATTTTTGGTTCTGGGCGCCACCACCAGTGCCTAAGGCACAATTTTTCAGCCCCTGTTTAACAGGGGCGTGTAATTACAATTTTTGATGTAATACTTTGCAGCAGGGCTCGTTCCTGCATTCCAACTAGAGTGTCTGTGAGGGGTTGCAGTGTTGTGGCACCAGCACCAGTGCCTAAGGCCCAATTTTTCTGCCCCTGTCTAACAGGGGCGTGTAATTACAATTTTTGATGCAATACTTTGCAGCAGGGCTCGTTCCTGCGTTCCAACTAGAGTGTCTGTGAGGGGTTGCAGTGTTGTGGCACCAGCACCAGTGCCTAAGGCCCAATTTTTCTGCCCCTGTCTAACAGGGGCGTGTAATTACAATTTTTGATGCAATACTTTGCAGCAGGGCTCGTTCCTGCGTTCCAACTAGAGTGTCTGTGAGGGGTTGCAGTGTTGTGGCACCAGCACCAGTGCCTAAGGCCCAATTTTTCTGCCCCTGTCTAACAGGGGCGTGTAATTACAATTTTTGATGCAATACTTTGCAGCAGGGCTCGTTCCTGCGTTCCAACTAGAGTGTCTGTGAGGGGTTGCAGTGTTGTGGCACCAGCACCAGTGCCTAAGGCCCAATTTTTCTGCCCCTGTCTAACAGGGGCGTGTAATTACAATTTTTGAAGCAATACTTTGCAGCAGGGCTCGTTCCTGCGTTCCAACTAGAGTGTCTGTGAGGGGTTGCAGTGTTGTGGCACCAGCACCAGTGCCTAAGGCCTAATTTTTCAGCTCCTGTTCAACAGGGGCATGTAATTACAATTCTTGATCTAATATTTCACAGCAGGGCCCTGTGAGGGCTTACAGTGTTGTGGCCACAGCAACACCTAAGGCCCAAATTTCTGCTGAGTATATAGGGCAGGACCCTACTTTCAAACATCTAACTTACAAACGACTCCTACTTGCAAACGGAAGGAGACAACAGGAAGTGAGATGAAATCTACCCCTAGGAAGGGAAATTCTTTCCTGTAAGAGTTAATATGGGAAAACAATTTCTCCTTTCCACTGATGCTTTCCAATCCTTGTTCCACAAAAAAACCCAAATTTTCAAAAAACATTTTTCATTGGGACAAAAAAGTGAGGTGAAATCTTCTGAAGAGGAGGAAAGACAGCAAAACAAATGTCACAGGGGTGATAACCCTTCCCTATGTTTTCCAAAAAGCTTAGAAAAGATTTTTTGGCTGGAGCTAAACACGTTAAAAATGTTCAAAATTACAAACAGATTCTACTTAACAACAAACCTACAGTCCCTGTCTTGTTTGCACCGCCTGTATACTGCTGTTCAGAGTATATAGGGCCTGGTGGCCCCACACCTTTCCTTATTTTAATTTGGGTGCGGGGTTCCCCTTAATATCCATACAAGACCCAAAGGGCCTGGTAATGGACTGGGGGGTACCCATGCCGTTTGTCTCACTGATTTTCATCCATATTGCCATGACCCGACATGACATTAAACCCGCAAGCAGTTTTAAATGAGATTTTTTCCTTTAAAAATGACATTTGGTGCAGGGACTGTTCTAAACATGGGAAACACGCGTCACTTTACAGGCATACTATAGACACCCCCCAGGTACGATATTTAAAGGAATATTTCACTTTTTTTTTTTTTACTTTAAGCATCATTAAAATCACTGCTCCCGAAAAAACGGCCGTTTTTAAAAGTTTTTTTTGCATTGATACATGTCCCCTGGGGTAGGACCCGGGTCCCCAAACCCTTTTTAGGACAATACCATGCAAATTAGCCTTTAAAATGAGCACTTTTGATTTCGAACGTTCGAGTCCCATAGACGTCAATGGGGTTCTAACGTTCGTGCGAACTTTCGGTCCGTTCGCGGGTTCTGGTGCGAACCGAACCGGGGGGTGTTCGGCTCATCCCTATTCTTGAACTTAAACACGTTGCAAACTGGAGATTCCGGTCCCCTCACCATATATTTAGGCACGATCACAAACAACTCTTCATCTCTTTTTGCGTATATGTTCTCTAGCTAGTAGGCATATATACTCACAGAACCGGATCTTAAGAAGAATATAAACGTGACTTATTCTGAACTGGTTGGACAAACCGAGGTAAAGGGTTCGGGCTTGTAGTGAAGTCAGCAGATGAAGGTGATCTTTGTTGCAGTAAAACTTATGTTATAAGGGGATTTAGTAAGAGCGATCGGATCAACCTCGTGGTACTGTTTCAAGCCACCTGGATGCTTCTTCTGGAGATGTAAAAAACCGCACTGACTCTCCATCCTGTACTCTCAGACGGGCGGGAAATAGCATACTATATTTGATCTTGCGATTGCGGAGATCCAATTTGATCTGATCGAACGATCTTCTTGACTTTTGTGTGTCGATGGAGAAATCTGGGAAGATCATGAGTCTCGCTCCCTCATGGCGAAGCACCTCGATCTTTCTCGCCTCCCGTAAAACCAGATCTCGATCCCGAAAATTCAGGAGTTTCAGAATAAATGTGCGTGGAGGAGCTCCCGGGGGCCCCCGGGTAGCAGGCATTCTATGCGCCCTCTCCACCACAAAGACATCAGAGAACTTGGCATCTGGAAGAAGGGTGCACAGCAAGCGCTCAGTAAACGTCGTGGGATCATTACCTTCTGCGCCCTCTGGTAGTCCCACTATCTGGAGGTTGTTCCTTCGATTTCTGTTCTCTGCGTCCTCCGCACGAGCTTCCAGGACTTTTATTTTGGTCTGCAGCGTGCGGAGTGAGACTCCCTGGTCTTGCAGTATATCTTCTGCCTCCCCCACTCTTCTTTCAGCTTCAGTGAGCCTAGAGCGGAAACAGTCCATGTCTCTACGAATGAGGCTGATGTCCAGCTGCATGCACTCTATTTTCCCCATCAGGGTAGTAATAGCCTGCATGAGGGCTTCAAAGTTAGTTTGTTCCCGTAGAGCTGCCTCTCCCTCCTCTGCCTGAGATGCCATGCTGGCCGCCGTGGCGGGAGACAGGCGCACTATGGAGGCCTGCTTCTTCGGAGTACTCCGGGGCTTACGAGATGCCTGGGAGTATCTCCCTCCGGTCATACCGGTCCCGAGAAGCTCCGGTACCGTTTGTGTCCAATTTCAGGTCGGAGAGTGCAGGGTACAGAGCCCAGGAAGTAAGGATGCAATGCTGGTGGGAAGGCTGAGAGCACCAAGATGGCCGCCGAGACTAGGCCGGATCCCCGGTTCGGATTTAAGGCTGTCGCTGTGTGGGGAGGCACTGTTTGGCTCAGACTCCTCTCAGGGTCCTATGCAGGGGGATCAGCTGATAGTGGGGAAGCCAGGTGTCCCAGGGGCCAGATCATAACACCCCTGGAGAGGCCTGGAGGAGCAAGATGGCTAAGGATGGCTAAGGATTTAGGAGTACTGGACGGAGCTCGGGTCTAACACGTCCTACTCCATGCTGCTGCAGGCCACGCCCCCAGGAATCCGATTTTGAGCATCACAATTTGGTCTTGGAATTTATCATATATGGACTTTTAGCTTGCTATTTATTTGTATTTGCATTTTTGATTCACTGAACATCACTAGCGCCTCATCCTTTAATATAATTTTCCCGCAGCATTTGGTGACCTGTTCACTTTTGAAGGGGCAGCTTCCATTAGGTTTGTTCACTGGTTTCACAGGGCGCCATTCATTGTTTTTCATTTTTTTATGGATATATCTATGGTTATCAGAACTGAAAGTGATGTTAAAGCCTAATTTTTTTTTGGTGTTTTCAGCAGCTGATTTAATCACTAAGTTTTCAGCTTCTTCATCGTTTAATCTTTGCCTACATTGCAGTTTAGTCTGGTGCCATGATTGTTGTCTCAGGTTCCTGTTTCAGGGTGGTTCTTTTCACTTACAGCATCCTAAGGAGACACCCTTGCATAGAGGAATAGAAAAACACACTTCCCCACAGCCTAGGATTGCAGGGCACCCCCCTTTTCCTCCCTTTGTCAAGCTAACAGACTGACTGGACACTGTACTGTCCACTGTTAACGCTTTCCTGTGAAGGCCAGAAGTTCAAGGAAGCAACACTGAGAGAGCAAGAGCCAAGAGCAATAAATATTGTAAACTGCAAGTGCTGGGCAAAGAATTTTAACCAATTAATTTACTGGGGAATGTTTATTTTGCTGTGCTCAGTGTGTTAAACTAAAAAATGTCATATGTAACTAGTACTTTAAGAGTATTATTAAGCTTATTGACTATGAGATAAGTAGTCCAGGCAAACTTGCCACCTAAATGAGGACAAAAGTCCATTTACTTTTAATAAAAGCCTTGAGGATAAACAGGCTTTATTGTCAGAGATGCTACATACAGTATGGAGGAGCCATGGGACCATCCTAAAAGACATTTATAAAATCCAATTTTGACTTTTAAAGTTAAAATTCTGCATTTCCATGTCAAAATGCTGTGAGAACTCTAAAGTTTAAAAGTCAGCATTCTGAGATTAAAAATGAGAATTCTGAGTTTTAAAGTCAGAATTCGGAGACTGAGGGCCAGTTCACACGGGGGCGACTTGTCAGGCGACCTAGCCGCCTGACAAGTCGCCTCCCGTTCTGTACAATGGAACCGTTCTAATAGGAGCGACGCAAGTCGCTCCGACTTAATAGAAAGGTTCCTGTACTACTTTGGGGGCGACTTGCATAGACTTCTATACAGAAGTCGTCTTGCAAGTCGCCGCGGCAGTCATGTGCAGGTCGCCTCGGTGAGGCGACCTGCAAGTCGTGCCGCTTCTAATGTGAACCGGCGCTAAAAATCAACTTACGATTCTGACTTTTATCCTCACAATTCTCACTTTTAACCTCAGAATACTAACTTTGAATCATAGAATGAGTTCTGACTTTGAATGGCAGTATTCTGACTTTAGCAGTCAGAATTTTGTTGCCATCACTACCATATGTGCGGGATCTGGTTTATGGTACTTATCTGGCTGGGTAGTGCCCAAGCTTGTAGCTACACTGTGAACACCATTGAGTTTGGACCCACTCATACTTCTGCTGGGCAACTATGATGACCCCATTATCCCTAAGCATAGTACACTTTTCAATTTTTAAACAGCTTACTTTGTTAGATGAGAAATTCTACCAAATTGGAAACCTCTGTCCCCCCAGTCCTGTAGGGACTGGTATGCAACTATTCCAAATGCATTCCTACTATATCAACTAACAAATATGATCAGAGACTTCCCTGCCAAGTTTGATAAAGTCTGGTCTGCGTGGCTGTACTCTGACCATAACTAACCCCTTCACTTCATCACCCATTCTCCTTCACTCCCCCCCCACCCCTTCCTGGTCTAACCCATAACACTGATGAATGAGACAAGAGGGCTAAGAATAGGTGCTGAACAATTTTATTTTATTTCTGAAAGCTGTTGTACCGTATATACTCGAGTATAAGTCATTCCGAGTATAAGTCGAGGCCCTAATTTACCACAAAAAAATGGGAAAAACTTATTTACCCGAATATAAGACGAGGGTGAGAAATGCACAGCTACTGTAAGTGGAAAAGAGGGTCAACAATGCCCATTTGCAGCCTCACTGTGCCCATTTGCAGCCATAGGTCCCCCGAACTTCAAACTAGGTAGTTAAGTGTTCCTAGATGCCCCCTAGCTGCAGCCAAAATTTGGTGTCTCTGAACCCAAAATGTCCCGAAATGACATTGCTGCAGATGGACACAGTTGACAGATTTTGGGGCCCCGTATCTCGGGGCCACTTAGTGCTAGGAACCCCAAATTTGGTGTGCAAAACCAGTGGAACTAGCACCATAAAATATCCAAAGCTGGGATTTTTAGCACCAAGTGGCCCCGAGATACTGGGCCCCAAATTCGGTTCAGAAAATGTCAAGCACTTTTCTGCAGCAGAGAATGACATTTTCCGAACTGAATTTGGGGCCCCGTATCTTGGGGCCACTTGGCGCTAGGAACGCCAGCTTTGGATATGTTGTGGTACCAGTTCCACTGGGTTTGCACACCAAATTTGGGGTTCCTAGCCCCAAGTGACCCTGAGATACGGGGCCCCAAATTCAGTTCGGAAAATGAAATTTTTTGCTGCAGAAAAGTGCTTGACTCGAGTGTAAGTCGAGGGGGGCACTTTCAGCACAAAAAAATGTGCTGAAAAACTCGACTTATACTCGAGTATATACGGTAAACGTTTGATAAAAAAAAACAAAAAAACAAACATAACTATACTTACCTGCTCTGTGCAATTGGTTTGCACAGAGCAGCCCTGGTCCTCTTCTTCTGGGGTCCCCCGCCAGTGCTCCAGGCCCCTCTTCTTCATCGGGTGCCTCAATGGAAAGCCGCTTTCCATGGGGGCACCTATGCAGGCTCACTCCCGAGTCCCGCTGCTGCGATAATTTACACAGGCAGGGGGACTCTGCACCTCCCCCCGCTCCCGTGTCACAGCGTTTGATTGACAGCAGCGGGAGCCAATGGCTCATGCTGCTATCAATCTGTCCAACGAGGAGAGCAACTGGGGGGGCTGAAGCCTTTACCTTTACAACCACTTTTTGCTACAGGTAAGCCTATAATTAGGCTTACCTGTAGCTACACTGGATATCTCCTAAACCTGCACGGTTTAGGAGATATCCCCTGTATTTGCATGTGCCAACGTCATCGGCACATGTGCACTGAAGCAAACTGAAACAATGGCGTGTACATGCCGTTGCTTCAGTTAGACTGTGCTGTTGCCCAGTGGCGGAACAATCAGGGTCGCACCAGTCGCACTTGCGACTGGGCCCTGCCGTTCTGCCACAGTGGGGGGGGCCCAGGACCCAGCATCTCCCCCCGCACGTCTAGCTGTCACTTCACTACGCAGTGGAGGGGCTGCCATCTGCATCTCTGTGGTGCCTGCAAGTCGCAGGATCTCCCTCTGGCATTCAGTTCACTTTCCTCTCTATATAGTGCAGAGGGGAGGGGCCTCCGTACTTGCCAACTGTTCTGATCTGTGGAGATCACAAACTCCTCTCCAGCAGCAGATCAGGTGGCTCTCGGGTGCGCGCTCTGCTATTCCTGCAGAACATGCTGGAGGTGGAGCCTGCCAAGGCTCGCATTTTGATTGGGCTGGACCCGAGGAGGGGGTGTGGCCAGCCTCAAATGTGATGGCGCCCGGTCCACCTTCTGGTGCAGGTGTGAGGCTCAAGCTGCATGGACAGACCCTGTGAGAGACTGGAGCAGACGGTGGAGATACCCTGATAGAGGTAAATCAGATTGGTACACCAGATTAAACTTTGCTAGGTTTCATTTAGTCATTGAATTATCTGTTTGCATAAGCTGATCTCCTTGCTATACAGGTCTATTTCAGCACAACTCCTCTTGCTTTTATCTCACCAATATCACCTTTTAAAAACACATTACAAATGTACACCTCCACCTTTAACTAAAATAGATGGAACCTCAGCATCTCCCCTGCCAGCCATTGTACCACTTTGCTGTCATTGAACAAGGTTACAGATTTATTTGATTATTATTGTTACTGGGACATTAGGCTTCCAATGGAGATGTTCCCAATATGTATGAAAATGTAAAAAATTGCTAAAGTCACCACATATACTGTGACAGTGTGACTGATTTTTTTTTTTATTCATTGTTAATGTGAACGTGGATATTTATTTGGGTTTATTATTATAGTTTATAATAAGCTACAATAGGAAATCCAAATAAATATGTGCATTTTGCATTACCATGAAAGTAATATAAAAGTACAGTCACAGTACATATGGTCACTTTAGCAAGTTCTCACATCTTCATGCATTTTACGATAATATCTCATATAGAATCCTAATGTCCTAGTGACAATAATAATAGATACATGCACTAGCACTGGGCACTCAGAGAATGTACTCTAAATCTCTTATGGGATGTCCTGGGTCCCTACAGCAGCATCTCTCCCCACTATTCACCACGTCACAAAAGTTAAACAGTAAACTTTAGGGCTCTTTCACGCGGGGCAGATCTGCCCTGCGAACTCCGCTTTGCTCAGCGGGGGATCGATCCACTGATCCCCACTGAGCAGGCGGATGACAGGTCCGTCTTCGCTCACTGTGCGAGGACAGACCTATCAGAGCCTCGCTCTCCTCTATGGGAGATCGGATGAAAATGGACCACTTGTCTGTTTTCATCCAATCCCATCCGATCCTCCAGACAGATAGAAAATAGGGTCACCATCCGTCTGGATTTCATGGACAGGATTCGATCGGATAGCAGTGGGTGTCAGCGGACATGACACCGCTGACATCCGCCGCTCCATAGAGGTAAATGGAGTGTCCAATCAGGTCCACCTGAAAAACTGACCAGTGGACCTGATCAAACAGCCCGGGTGAAAGTGGTCTCAGAAACGAGGAAAGCTTCACCAACACATAAATATGTTAATTTTACAGTTCTTGTAGAACTAGACCCATATTAAATGAATGCCCCGTCCCTAATTAAAGTAAATGCCCTGCCTCCAATGGCTTTCTGGACATGCATTAAAGTGGTTGTAAACCCTTTACAACCACTTTAAACTACAGGCAAGCTTATAATTAGGTTTGCCTGTAGCTGCACTGGATATCTCCTAAACCTGCACGGTTTAGGAGATATCCCTATATTTGCATGTGCCAACGTCATGAGGCACATGCGCACTTAAGCCAACTGAAGCAATGGCACGCATGGGCGGGAGTGACGTCATCGCGGTTCCGGCCAATCACAGCGCCGGAGCCATGATACCCGGAAGCAAGCCCCGGGCGAGATGTCAGCGGCCTGAGGGGGAGACGAGGATGGCTGCGGGGGCTTTGTTCTCGGGTAAGCATACTAGCTCATTATGCCTCTATCTTACAGGGTGTGTTTTTAGTTTTTTTTTTTGCAGGAGGGTTTACTTCCGCTTTAAAAAAAGGTGTCCCTAAAAACTTTTTTGAAATGGTGGCAACTATGGGGGCCTCTGACATAGGCAGGTATCGGCTTCAGTAAACAAGTGATTCACTCTGCTTGTACACTGAAGTCGATACCTGCTTGAGTCAGAAGCCCCTCCCCTCTCCACTGTATAGACTCGGGAAGTAAACTGCTAGCCGGAGGGACATCCCGCAGCTCGCAATGGGAGTAAAGGACCCTGGATGAGTGGCAGGGGCAGCGGGACGAGGTCAAGGGGGCCCTTCATAGTTTCTTGCACCGGGGCCCTGAAGGTTTTAGTTACGCCACTGCTGTTACCAGCATCTCCCGTGCGTCATCGCGGCTCCGGCCAATCACAGCGCCGGAGCCTGCGATACCCGGAAGTAACTCTGGGAGCGATGTTGGCCGCCGGAGCGGTGAACGAGGACCGCTGCGGGGGCTTCGATCTCGGGTAAGTAATTCATAATGTGCTAGTATGCTGTGCTGTGTTTTTTTTTTGTTTTTCCTTTTTTTGGTTTTTAGGGTTTACAACCACTTTAATGCATTGAATGCATTAAGGTGAAAAACCTTGAAGTTTTACAACCACTTTAAAGCACGTTATTGACAGCCAATGAAACATTCATAATATTATGGACCATTTAAATAAATTTTGTATACATACATTTATTAAGAGCTTCAAAGGTCTTACATCTGATCTACTGATAATTGATGTCAATATGATGTGGGGAATGAATTGTATGTTTCTTGTCTCTCTTCCATGTTCTCCCTTCCTCTTCCCTCCATCGCTAAATAAAGTAATTCAGGCTTCTTGTGCTGCTTCTTCCTCTCCTGTTTTGAGCTCAGCTGTACAGACAGAATCAAATGTCAAATTCAGGTACTTACACTCCTTCATTTAAAAAAAAAAAAGTATGTTTAATGATGTATTAATGGATACTGTGTTCTTATATCTGCCTAGAGTTCAGTTTTAAGGCATCGGTATCAATAATATTTAAGTACAGTATAATATTCTGCCTCACATGAAATCTAGTGTCAGATTTTGAGAAGATTCCAGTCGCAATCCAATGATTAACACCATTAATATTATCCAGCTATACAAACTGACAGAACTGTTGAATAATTTATTCTGTTTACTAACCTCTGATGTTTGATGGTAGATCACGAATAAAAAAAAAAAAAAAAAAAAGACATCCCATTGTCCTTCAACACACGAATGTTCTTGGAATCAGACTGGCTGCAGGAAGTGAACAGTGTGTGCCATATAGTTTGTTAATGTGTTCTAATTTAAGATTCAAGGAGCAAAGTTTGTTTTTTTCTGATGACCTTGCATGGCTAATGCACTTAATGGAAATTGTATTATACAGAATTGCGTTTATAATATTTTTTCAATATATAGAAGACTTCTGAGACACTTCCAAATTCCATAAGGCTGCTTTCACACTGAAAGCGCTGGCCATTAGCGCTAAATCGCCGCTCATTTTAGCGGCTCTTTACCGCTGTTTAAGCTGCACTTTTGTGCCACTTTTCGGCCGCTAGCGGGACGCTTTTAACTCCAAAGAAAAAGTTAAAAACTCCCGTGTTGCGGCGCTTTTTGCAACGCTTTTCAGGTGCTTCGGAATGGGCAGGGGTGTTTTGGGAGCGATGTATACAGCGTTTCCAAACCGCCCCAAAGATGTTGACTTTTTCTAACATCCTGCAAGCGCACCGCCCCAGTGTGAAAGCACCTTTGCAAAGAATGGGAGGGAGTTTTCTAGCGCTTTACAGGTGCTATTTCTAGCGCTAAAACGCCTGAAAACTGCCTCAGTGTGAAAGGGGTCTTAGTATGACCTGTGGCTAAATTTACATGGAGGTTTGCATTTACGAAAGGTAAATAGACTGTGCACTTTGCAAGTGCACCTTTAAAGTAGTTGCAAACCTCATGAAAAATGAACAAAGTATATCTGTGTGCTTGGTTCAATTCAAAAACACAGAGTGTGATTTATGCCTGCTGCCTTTTTCCTCTGCTGTCTGCATGAGTAATTTCTGACAGCTAATGCTGACTCCAAGGGATGAGGGGGATGATTGAAGGGAGCCCCAGCTCACAGCCTGCGATTGACAGCCTCAGCTGTGCATTCTTCCCTATGAGATTGTGCAGAGGGGGATGTCTTTATTCCCTCCACTCAGGTCTCAGTTCTCTGCTATATACTCTGCAGTGCATGACATCAGATCTCCGCCCCTGCCTGCTAGAGTTCAGAGCAGCTGTGTATGATGTGTGCTTTAGGAGGCTGCTGAGGAGAGATGGCTTTAGATAAACAGATACAACTTATGTAAAAGGATTTGTTTCATCTCTCTATATCACCTGAGGCCAGTCACTTTACTGGGTATATATAAGAGGTTTATTACCACTTTAAGTTGCATGTATCAGTGAAAGCATACTCAAAGGTGGTATTCCACTTTGAAAGGAATGAAGAATGTTTATGTATACCTAAAAAAAAAACAAGAAAAATAGCCCTGGGACTTTAGATGAGGTGAGAGAGGTTTAGCCAATGTCCACAATGAACACTGAGACAAAATCAATTTATTCATTTCAAAATGTTATGTAACTGAGCGGTAACAACAATGATTGTGAGTTACCAGGCATAATAGCCGATGTACACAACACAGATGAACGTAAATATACAAAGATTTATTACAAATGTTATACATCAATGAGCAACAATAAAACTTGAAAATTGCTGGGTCAGCAAGTACACATACAAAATAAGATGATAAAAAGTATGTAAACATAATGCAGACATCAATAATACCCAGCATGTACCGGCATAAAATAAGCATCAATAAAGCCCTATGCATTTCGCGAGACCCTGCTCGCTCTTCAGGGGCGGATGCATGAATGTGGTATCTGCAATGTAAGTAATAAGATCAATAAATGTATGTGGTTGGTAAATGGGGGCAGATGGAATGATTAGCAAGAGAGGCCTGATGCAGAGACCTCATACTTACCGGAGTCTGAGATGAATCGCCAAACGCTGGATATCAATATGCATTTCCTATATTCCATATCTCAGCTAGTTTGTTCATACTAAGATACTCTTATAAGCTTAACTCACTCACTTATATCTTTATGTATATACAAATTAAAGCTTAGAACCCTATACAATAAGTTCATTTTGCAGTTATGATGCCCTCTGATATATATGCATCCTTGCAGACATTTTCCAGACACAAATTTAAGGGGCCAAGTGGAGACCGCAGTGAGAAATACCCCTATCCAGTCCGTGCTGATCCTCCGGATGTTCCCCTATTGTGGCCTTTGTTTTGTTCCGCCTCCTCAGCTCCCGAGCTGGATGTATCACACTGCTACCATCTTGATATCCAGCGTTTGGCGATTCATCTCAGACTCCGGTAAGTATGAGGTCTCTGCATCAGGCCTCTCTTGCTAATCATTCCATCTGCCCCCATTTACCAACCACATACATTTATTGATCTTATTACTTACATTGCAGATACCACATTCATGCATCCGCCCCTGAAGAGCGAGCAGGGTCTCGCGAAATGCATAGGGCTTTATTGATGCTTATTTTATGCCGGTACATGCTGGGTATTATTGATGTCTGCATTATGTTTACATACTTCCCTGTCCACATGTATGTACATTTTATCATCTTATTTTGTATGTGTACTTGCTGACCCAGCAATTTTCAAGTTTTATTGTTGCTCATTGATGTATAACATTTGTAATAAATCTTTGTATATTTACGTTCATCTGTGTTGTGTACATTGGCTATTATGCCTGGTAACTCACAATCATTGTTGTTACCGCTCAGTTGCATAACATATTGAAATGAATAAATTGATTTTGTCTCAGTGTTCATTGTGGACATTGGCTAAACCTCTCTCACCTCATCTAAAGTCCCAGGGCTATTTTTCTTGTTTTTTTGTGCACTATTAGGGATGGAGGTGTTAGAGGGGTCACACCAGACCTTAATCTTCCTTTTTTTGTTTATGTATACCTTTCCTTATTTATTTATGTATTTATTTATTGTTATTATCAAAACTTAAAAATAATTACATATTTTCATTTTTATTTTGATACATGTGAAATAATGCTCGTGATTATTTCATATTTTAGCATAGTGCCCATTTACTCACCATATGATCAGATGCAGGTGTGGGCCCCTTTAACTCTTTTTCTATCAACAACCTGGATTCTGGACACACCCAGGAATGAAAAGTGTATCTGCTTCCCTCCCACAGCAGGCCAGCTGGGCCACACCTGATGAGGCAGAGGTAGCTAGACAAATGATCTATATACAGGTGAGTGGCCCTCAGCTGTCAGAACTGACGTGCGGTAGAAGTATAATAGCACGCAGCTTCTCCAAAAGATCCGGCTACTGCAGGGAGCTCCTTCCAATTGATATCAGAACATGCTAGTTCCAGTGGGGTCCCCCCATGTCCTGGGGTCTGGGATCTCTCCTGCTGTTTGCCTGTTTTACCAGAGCCAGACTGGACTTCACTGTGGGGGATGCTGGCTATAAAGATAAACATAAGTAGCTGTGTTGTGTATTGTTTTACTAAAGTAGTGACTCTGTTGTTATAGAGTCTGATAGAGACTATTCTGTTCAGCCACCTGTTATTTTGATTGAGCCACAGAGACATTGCTGTGTGGATAGGGTTGCTACCTGTCCAGGATTCAACCGGACAGTTCGGGTTTTAAATCATGTGTCCGGGTTCCAGGTGGACTGTTACCCGGACACATTGTTCAGACCAGGCTGTGGCTTCTCAAGTAACCGAGATAGCTACACACAAATCTGTTGCCACCTGGGAGCTGCGGGCGGCTGTCTGGGTGTAGGTTTGGCATCATTGGGGGGCAGGGTGATGATGTCAATAGCAAATTGACCACAATTGCTGTTCACTGCGGCACGCTATGCACACCACATTACTACTCTCCTTGGGGCACCCAAATGTGTCCCAGGCTGCTAAAGTGTTCAGGTTTGGCTTGAAGGGAAGGTGGCAACCCTATGTGCAGAGCCCATGTTTGTACAACAGTGTATGCATGATCATTGCTATTATCAACCTGTTTTTCATTATTGCTTAGTGTATGCATGGTTTTGCCATCCTGAACCTGCTTCTAACATTGTACCTATTTAGTAATCCACAAGTTAGTTGCCCTGCCCTGGGTTTTTTTTTTTTTGAAGCACATGATTAGAGCCTTCAAAAAAGGGTTGGCTTGGGATGCAGAGCACTGCGCCCGGAGCACACCCACTTGTGTGACAATAGCAAATTCATATTCGTTATTGCCTTCCTGATTTTCCTCTTGGCCAATCAGGAAGTGGGTCCTGAGACCCACTTGGCCAGGGAGTCTTAGGACTCCCGGCCAATCGGGTCTCAGGACCCACTTCCTGTTCGGCCGGGAGGAGAAAAAATGGTCCCGGCAATTCTCAAGCTTCGCAAGCTGGAGCGAGGAGCAGCAGCCCTACTCCGGATCCTTGTCATCTGCCTCCCAAGGTAAGGAGGCCTTCCCTTCTGTCTCCCGTGGGGGGGGGGGGGTTGGACAGGTGGATTGCCTCCTTCCTGTCCGTCTCCCCCGGGGGGCTGCGTTAGTTTGCCCCCCCCAAATATTTAGCACCAGCCGCCACTGTTTACATGCTTACCAGGCTAGTCTTAATGTTGAACTCCAGGCAAACAGCTAAATACACATATTAAATAAGTCTATGAGAGTTGCTTTACAGGCCAAAGAATTTGTGTTCCTGTCCACCCAGTTCTGAGATTTACTCTACTCTGCCCACAGAACAGCTCTGTTTAACAGGAAAGGCATCTCTTCTGCAGTTTCATTTGCACTTACAGGTCTCTTTGCCAACCCACCCTGTGAATGGTCAGTGGAAGAAGAAGCAGCACACCAATGAGTTCATTTCATTTCCCCTGTGCTCTCATTGCCCATCTGCATGAACGGTTAATTGACTCCATGTGTTGCTTCTCCCCACAACTTTACAAGCTCTGCTGACTTATTGTATGCTTGTGTCCATGTGTCCTAACGCATTTTCCACTAATAGTAGTCTTGCAACTACATTTCATTAACAACTGGGTTTTTTTTTTTTTTAGAAAAAGACTCAGGTCTACTCTCCATAATATCTTTACTATCCTGGCAAGGGGTCTTTTATTTGGGGGGCAAAAAGTGTAGCTGCTGAGTTTAAAATAAAGACACACTCGCCTGTCCCACAATCCAACGATGTGCTCACCCGAGCCATCCCTTCCCACGGGCTCCTCTCCCTGGCGCCGGCATCTCAACTGTGAGCAATCGGCTGTGACAGCTTGGGGCTTCACAGCTGGGTGCCCACTACACATTGGCATCCTACATGGTCCTGCAGTCTTCTGAGACCTGTGACGTGTCCCAGAAGACTGCAGGGAGTGAGATGGGGGAGAGGAGAACTTTCACTCAGATAACCTAGGCAATCCAAGCGGAAGTGGGAGCTGGGTACCTGTCAAAACTAGGTACAGGCTCCTCCCTCAAAAAAAAAAAAAATGACATGCCAAATGTGGCAGGGGAGGAGCAATTAAAGCGGAACTTCCACTTCCACAGTCAGACTGGGCTCACTGTGTATTGCTGTTTGCTTGTGGTATGATCCTTGGCGGTACATGTGTCTAAGACATCACTTTGCTGAGGGCTGAGCCCCCTTCCTGTGGACCCATCCATCTCCACTCCAGCATTTGATGCCCTTTTCCAGTTTCCATTTCCATCTTCGCTCCTGGGAAATCCGGACCACTAGGATCTCATAAGCCCTTTTGGACCCTCTGTAACGGGGGGTCATGGGGTTCTGGTAAGCGGCCAGGCTCTTATTATTGGTGGCGGTCCCACACATCTGAGGCTCCATGTGGTTGAAAGACCCGTGAATGCTATTTTACTCTTTTCCTTTTTGGTGCTTTTTCATGGACACTTTCTTATTATTCACAAGGATTTTTTAACACATTTGTTTGGACTTTATTTTTTATATGTTTGTTTGCACTAATTGTGATATATTGCTGCACTTTTGGTTTATGCATTCACTGTCAGTGTGACCATTTGGCCACACATTCACTATTCATATAGCGCAAATCATCTTATTTTTTCTTATTTACAGTGTCTGCTTACTTAATAAATCCTTAAAAAAATTAAAACCCACCCCGCCCCAAAAAAAAAAATTCTGTTGACTCTTTATTTTCTACAATAAAATAAATACTGTGTTCCCCAATCATTTTTTTTTCTTTTAGCATTCTATACAAAATCAGCATGCTCACTTTACTAAAATTCCTATCAATACTAAATGACTACTTTGCCGGACATGAATTGTGCAAAACCTAAACTACAGTATATTGTTCTTCCAAGGGCTGTTACGCACCTCGCTCTTGTATGATAATCATGCTTTAGTGCAATTTCGATCTTTTTCTCTCCGCCCTACCCTCTGTTCATGCTGTGATCAAATGATTCAACTTCTGATCAAGAATACAAACTAGCAGCTTAAATTCTCATTTTCTCTTCAACAGCCTGATGAATTTCACTCGCCCGGTGATTTCAAGTGCCCTTTTAAGAACAATTTTAAATACAATCACACATAAAAACAAGAAGGACATCCGATAACATATTATAAGAGCAAAGAATGGCTACAAAATAATGCTTTATCTTCGGAAGTTTTTTTTTTTTCGGAGGGGGCAAATGTATGAAGTATAAAATGTAATAGATTCATATTTATTATTTTAAAGCTGAAGTTTAACCCTTTCATGACTAAGCCTATTTTTGAAATTTGGTGTTTACAAGTTAAAATCCATATTTTTTGCTAGAAAATTACTTAGAACCCCCAAACATTATTTATATTTTTTTAGCCGAGAATCTAGAGAATAAAATGGCGATTGTTGCAATATTTTTTATCACACGGTATTTGTGCAGCGGTGTTTTAAACGCAAATTTTTGGAAAAGTGACACTTTCATGAATTTTAAAAAATCCAAACAGTAAAGTTACCCCAATTTTTTTGTATAATGTGAAAGATGATGTTACGCCGAGTAAATAGATACCAAACATGTCACCCTTTATAATTGCACGCACTCGTGGAATGGCGACGAACTACGGTACCTTTGAATTTCCATAGGCGACGCTTTAAAATTTTTTTACGGTTACCAGGTTTGAGCTACAGAGGAGGTCTAGGGCTAGAATTATTGCTCTCGCTGTGACGATCGCGGCGATACCTCACATGTGTGGTTTGAACACCGTTTACATATGCGGGCGCGACTTCCGTGTGCGTTTTCTTCGCTGCGCGAGCTCGCGGGGACAGGGGCACTTTAAAAATTTTTTTTTTTTTTATTTATTTTATTTATTTTTGTACTTTATAAATTGTGTTTAAATTTTTTTTTTTTTTTATTTACTTTTATTGCTGTCACAAGCAATGTAAACATCCCTTGTGACAGTAATATGTGGTGACAGGTACTCTTTATGGAGGGATGGGGGGTCTAAAAGACCCCCCATCCCTCCTTTACACTTCAAAGTATTCAGATCGCCGAAAACGGCGATTCTGAATACTGTGTACTTTTTTAAATTCGGCGCCATTGGCAGCCGAGTAAACGGGAAGTGACGTCATGACGTCGCTTCCGCGTTTACAACAAGAAGGCTGGAACGAAGCCGCTCGCAGCTTCGTTCCAGCCTGCCCCCAGCCGCCGAAGGCAGCCGAACGGATACCGGGCCTCCCGATCGCACGGGAGGCCCGGTAACAGCGGCGGGAGGCGGCGGGAGGGGGGGGATGTCCCCTCCCGCTCCTCCGGTATAACAGCCGAGCGGCTTATACACGGGTAGCCGATCGCCCGCTGTAAACAACGGTACCGGGATGATGCCTGCAGCTGCGGGCATCATCCCGGTATAACCCCGGAAAGCCGAGTACGCATATCTGCGTACGGTCGGCGGGAAGGGGTTTTAATCTGTCTATAGTTTGCCTTCCTAGGTGCCTCTATTCCCTCTCATCAACATGCTGTTGAAAAGTTTAAGTAAAACATTTCTGTTTTCATTATATACCTTATTTTATACCCAGGGGTGTCATCACTGGGTCTCTGTGCCTTTCTATGCAATGCATGCAGGTCATGCCTTGTGGGAAGGGCCAGCAGGGTGCTGTACATACATTACAGCACCCTGCCTCAGTGCTCCTCTAAAGAGCCCTCAGCCTTGATGCAAGCAGTGGGCTGGCTTTTGAGAGGAGTTATGGAAATATTAAAATACCTTTGTGACAGACCACCTGGCACCCAGCATGGGTGCCTCCGCCAAGATACAGCTTCCTGCAGTCTGAAATCAGGAGCCAGGTATTACCGGAGCCAGGTGTTATAGCTGAATATTGCACCCAAGAACTAGACAACACTAGCTTTGGTGCAAACTGGAACTGACTTTATTGTAAATTCACACACAATATATACCACACAAAATCGGGTAAGAGTTTGATCACATTATCCTAAAGCAGTGATCTCCAAACTGCGGCCTGGGGGCTGGATGCGGCTCTTTGCTTGCCTTTATCTGGCCCTTGGAGCAGTGTTCCTCTCACTGATACAAGACACGATTCCTCCCAATGACACCAACAATAGAGCACTGTTCTTCCTACTGACACCAACAATGGGGCACTATTTCATCCACTGACACCAATGATGGGGCACTATTGCTCCCACTGACACCAATGATGGGGCACCAATCCTCCCACTGACACCATGGATGGGGCACTATTCTTCCTACTGGCACCAATGATGGGGCACTAATCCTCCCACTGACACCAACGATGAGGTACGATTCCTCCCACTACCAATGATAGGTACTATTCCTCTCATTGACACCAATGATGGGGCACTAATCCTCCCACTGACACAAACAATGGGGTACAATTCCTCCCACTACCAATGATAGGGCACTATTCCTCCCACTGACACCAACAATGGGGCACTATTCCTCCCACTGACACCAATGATGGGGCACTATTCCTCCCACTTACACCAACGATGGGGCACTATTCTTCCTACTGACACCAACAATGGGGTACTATTCCACCCACTGACACCAATGATGGGGTACTATTCCTCCCACTGACACCAATGATGGGACACTATTCCTCCCACTGACACCAAGGATAGGGCACTATTCTTCCTACTAGCACCAATGATGGGGTACGATTCCTCCAACTACCAATGTTGGTGTACTACTCCTCCCACTGACACCAATGATGGGGCACTAATCCTACCACTGACATCAACAGTGGGGTACCATTCGTGCCACTACTAATGATGGGGCACTATTCTTCCCACTGACATCAAGGATGGGGCATCTCTCTTCCTACTGACACCAACAATGGGACACTAATCCTCCCACTGAAACCAAGGATGGGGTATGATTCCTCCCACTATCAATGATGGGGCATCATTCCTCCCACTGACACCAACATTTTCCCCCCCTGAAGTCTAAATGATAGTAAACTGTCACTTTGTTTAGAAAGTTTGGAGACGCCTGTCCTAAACAATGCAAACCGTAAACAGTAATGTCAGTACATCTAATGAACAGCCAACAATAAACAGAAACAGAAAGATAATTAAACAGTAAGCTAATTAACAACTCGTCACCTAGACAAGCCTAGGTGTCAGTGCCCACCCAGAAAGTTTGGCATCAGTATTCAAGAAGACCCAGGGCTGTCCAGCTTTCTTTTCACATACTGTACATCTTCATGAGACCATCATGTCTTCCTTGACTGATAAATATGGTAATGTCAACATGCATTAAATAACAGGACATCTTCCTGAATTCTTGCAGCTTCCTCAAATGCCAGGGCTGATAGTCAGTAGGCAAGAGGATACCCTGCAGTCCCCTCCAAAAGCCCCTGTCCTGGTTGGGATTGTCACAACCTTTATGGGTAAAGGTCAGTCTGGAGGAGTGGACTTTCATTTGCATGCAGGGTGCCTTAGGTAACGCCCACATGTGAAGCTCATGCTGAGCCTCCACGATTGAAAAAACTAAAGCCCAATGAATGAAAGGAGAAGGCCAGGGACTGTCAGTCTGGGGAGGAAAGAACTAGATGATGCTGGATGTCCTTCAATCAAGTTAGATAATTCTGACTTGCTGCGGCATCTAATACACACTGTGTGAAGCCCGCAGTGTGCAAAGGGAAATCAATTTGATTATAGGAGACAAACGTTTACAACTGTACAAAACTGAACGGAAGGCTGACATTCAGCTTTAGGCCTTTTGCACACTGCAGCTTGAAAAAGCTCAGTACAGCTTTTTTTTTTTTTACTGAGCTAAAATACAGCCCATTAATTGTAATGTGCCTATGCACACAGGCGCGTAAACAAGAGCTGTGCATTCTTCAGTAAAAAAAAAAGAAAAATCTGCATTTTAGTCAGTAATTGACGCCTCATGCACGCAAATGCGTGCGAATACACACGATTGTGCACAAGAGTGTGCAAATGCTCATTTATATACTGTGCAGAACACAAACACGAGAATAAGTTTTCGTGCATGTGCGCGAATTTGCACGAAATTGGGCAAACACATATGCGTGAAAATAAATAGGGGGTGCCGACCTAATCGTCCCACGTCCATCCTGAGTAGTTTAACGTAGAATAACGTAATCACTGCTAAATGTTTTTACTATATATATCAGGCAAAATGGGGAATCCATGACTTTTACCTTTTGCCATGTGTATCCATCTATTTTTGCATATAGACGTTTCTCCCATAGAATCACATTGATTGCTTACTAGAGTGTCAGCAGGCCACAACAAAATGGCCACGGAGAGGATATATTAATTGACAGGTTCATCGTCCAATCAAATCACCCCCTGATGAAGATACAAAATACCCCTTGTATGGAACACGCGTAGGGGAAAGATTAGCACGCCACCCCATACCGGCCGCTGTTGCCCGTTCGTTTCTGCTGTTTTAGCATGGCGCCCTTAAGCGCCTTGTTACTTTGAGTACCCATTGCGGGATTTGTTTATGATTTTAATAAATTTAGTACATACTGCACCATGAAGTCCTTTTTTATGTTGATATATTGAGGTGCAAATGGGACTGCTGTGAGGAACAGAGGCACCAGTGCAAATCTATCCAGGACCCTGCATATAACATCAAACCCATAGAGGTTCTAAGGCGCATTCGGACCAAGCTTAATTGCAAGGTCACACGCCCTAAGGTGAGGGGCTATCACCTGGGGGGGAGCACTTGTATGAGCACACAGCACTTTAGTTTGTGTTCACAATAACAGATGAATGGATTGTGGAAGATCTGTGGACTGTTAATTTGATCATTGCACAGCAACACAGCACTGAATTGCATAGAATCACATGGATGTAGCACCAAATCGCACGGATGCGTTTTTTTATATTTTTTAACTTTTTACTGTTGGAACATTGCACTAACACCATATTGCATAGATGCAGCACTGAAATGCATGGATGCAACACTAAATCGCATGGATGTTTGTTTTGAATTTTCTATTAATGTTTGAAAATTGCACAAGTTTTGTGGAATATTTGCAATACACAGGCTGATTGGAGCACTTTTACCTATTTATTCATTAATTGAAGTTTATTGCACATTAAAGTATAGTATTAAAAGATTTTATATTTTGTATGTTAAGCACAATATCACTTTATTAATATTTTAGTAGAAATTTCTTACATTTTATTTTGATAAGCGCAGCATGTGTACAATTTGGTTTAACTATTTTACATGGTTATGAGACATGCGTAACGTTAGCAGCTGATCATTTGCAAAGATACACTATTTTGGAGACCAGATTTGGTCAATTACCTGGAGGCTCACAGGACTACAAATTAGCATTCTGAGTTTATCATCTGAGTTGTTTTTGTTTTAGTCGTATTTTAGTCAACTAAAGTCTCCAGTACATTTTAGTTGGCTGAAATCGAATGGTTTGGTTAAATTTGAATGCATTATCACTTTAGAACTGCCAAACATTATACACTCCCGGAGTAAAAATCTAATAACATATAATTATTTATGGTATGAAGCTTTGAACAGACACAGATTTAGCCGTTGTGATATAAATTCAATTTAGTTTTACTCATAGTCTTTTGACTAAAATGTAATTTTGGTTTTAGTTGTATTTTCGTCATCTGAATTGTTTTAGTCGTATTTTAGTCGATAAAAATATTTTAGTTGACTAAATGAACACTGTTTTCTATACCCACTGTAACTATTTTTGGTATTATTATTACAATGCTGATATTATAAAGAGAAAGTGTATGCTGTGACCATATACAGTAACTCCTTTAGGGCTCGCTTACACTTGCGGCAAGGACTGCCACTCCTTTGAAATGTAATCCGTGCTCAGATCACCTTTCGGAGGTGTTTGACAAGAGAGGCCTCCTAACCACGTATTTTAACCATTTAAATAACGCACTACAATGTCTCAATGCATTGCATGTGGCTTCAGGGAGGTTGCAGTGCTGCCCTATTCACTTGAATGGGTTGCTCTCAGCTGCAAAGTATTACGGACGCTGTATGTGTACACCCCCGGCGGCTGCCTTTTTCAGCTTAAGGCAGAGCAGCTGAGAGGTGGAAAAACTGCTCAACCACAAGTGTAAACATGCCTTTAAAGTAAAACTAAAGGCATTTTTTTTATTCATTTTGAATAAAGTAAGGGGGGGGGGGTTGTAACCCCTGTCAGTTTTTTTGCATCTGTGTCCCATTGGGAAGATTTCCCATTACTTCCTGTCCCATAGCCAAAATAAGAGGAAGTCTTTCCAAAATTTGGGAACCCCTGATTGTCAGCAGAACTAGTGTCCCCATTGGAAGATTTCCCCTCTTTTCCTGTTCTGGTGACCACCCAAAATGTGGGATTTTCTTTTGCTTCCTCAGCAATAGAAAGCTGACAAGTGTTCTAACTCCCCTCCACTCTATCCAAAACGAAAACAAAAAGTTTTGCCTTTAGTGATACTTTAAGTTCTGTGCTAACTGTGCTCTTAACCACGTGATGTATTAAAGGAAGTAGGCACAGACACAAAACGGTTGATTTACTAAAGGCAAATAGACTCTGCACTCTGCAAGTGTAGTTGCTCCAGAGCTTAGTAAATGAGGTAAAGCTTCGCTTTACAAAGAATACCCAATCATGTGCAAGGAAAATTTTAAAAAATGCATTTTGCTTGCACGTGATTGGATGAAGGTAGTCAGCGGCAGTGCCGGGACAAGGTCATCAAGAGCCCAGGGCTATTGGGGCAAGAAAAAATAAGGAGAGAGAAAATACTATGCAAAAAAATGTAAAAGAAATATTTGAACTGAAACAAAGGCACAAAAAGCAAGCGGAAGTCTAAATCCATCAGGCTTTAATTATAAAAAGAGATCAACTAAAAGATCTGATGGAATAGGAAACAAGAAATGAGTTTAATAGAGTGATAAAGGAGAGATACAAATGGGGAAATAAACCTGGGAAACACCTTGCACAAATCCTAAGAAATAAGAAGACTTTAAATTATATAGAAAAGATAAAAAACGAGAGAGGAGAAATGGTGTACAAAACAACTGATATTGCAAAGACCTTTCAAACATACTATAATGCATTGTATTCAATCAGAAACGAAGAGACACAAAAGGAAAAAGAAACAAGAAAAATAAAAATTCAAGAATATCTAACAGATGCCAAACTACCAAAAATTCAAGTAGAACGATTGATAGAGCTAGAAGAACCAATCACACAAGATGAAATTAAAAAGGCATTGAAAGAAACACCTATAGGGAAAAGCCCAGGACCTGATGGGTTTACGATTAAATATTACAAAAAATTTCAAAATCAATTAATTCCAAAATTGTGCGACTACTTGAACAAAATAGGGAAGAACAAAAAGAGAGTCATTACTAGCCCATATTACAATAATACCCAAAGTGGGAAAGGATAAAACTATCTGCTCTAATTAAATGAATGCCGATACAAAGATTTATGCAAAAATTCTGGTGTCTAGATTTAAAAAATCGATGCCAGAGTACCTGGTAGAGAGGGCAGGGATAATAGTATAAAAACAATGTTAATGTTGCAAAAGGGAAAAAACAGGGAATCCCCAGTACTACTCCTGTCAATTGACACGGAAAAAGCGTTTGACAGGGTAGACTGGGGATTCATGATGGACACGCTTCAACATCTAGGATTGGGATCTAAAATTATACGCTGGATTAAAAATCTAAACAGCCGCCCTATGGCGATGGTGAAGGTTAACGGAAATATGGTGCCGCCTTTTGAAATGTTTAATGGAACAAGACAGGGGTGCCCGCTCTCGCCACTCCTGTATATATTGTTGTTGGAACCATTTCTTGCAACTTTGCGAAATAACAGAGATAGGAGGGGCGAGAGTGGGAGAGGATGAACATAAGGTGGCAGCATACGCGGATGATATCTTAATGTATGTAACCAAACCAAGGGTGACATTGCCAAACATAATTTGAGAAATAAAAAAATATGGAAAACTCTCGAATTTTAAGATTAATCCCATAAACAGGAAAACTAAATATAGGTGTAGAAAAAAAAAAGAACTTGCATTACAAAGGGAATTCCTATTCACGTGGGTGGGAAGAGAGCTATCATACCTAGGAATTAAGCTGATATCCACAGTAGAGAAGTTATACTTGGCTAATTATATCCCATTATTGAATGAGATCAAAGCGGAACTAAAGAAGGTCTCGTGGAGAAGATAAATATGTTAAAAATGGCGATCCTTCCAAAAATAATATATAAATTCCAAATGTTACTAATAGCAATACCACAAAGTTTTTGTAGAACAATAAAAACAATGATGCTAAAATATATATGGCAAAATAAAAAGCCAAGAGTAAAATTTGCATTAATCACTAGGAAAAAAAAAACACGGAGTTTTAACAGCATTGAACATTAACAGATACTACAAAGCAGTTATTATTTCACGAATGGTAGAATGGGTAAATTAAAAAAGTGGATTAAGATTGAAAACACTTTAAGTAGGACATTTCTGCACAAAAATATATGGGTACCACAGAAGTATAGAACATTAGGCTTAGAAGCATACGGCCTAACTAGAAACGGATTTAAAATATGGGATTCAATTTATCGACAGAGAAAATGGATATACAATTCACCACTAACTACACTCACAGGAACAATTTTTTTTTATCCCTGGGAAGGAGAAACTTTTTGGTGGTAGACTGAGAAATGCACAAATAAAGGATAGCACTGAACACGGGAAGATAAGAACATTACAGGATTTAAAGGAAACAAATGGGTGGAAGATTAGTGAGTGGGAATACTTGCGATTAAAACATTTGGTAAATACACTACCTCAACCAATCAGAGATGGAAAGAATCTAAATCCACTAGAAAAACTTTGTCATACACAAACTCCATTAAAACATGGGATATCACAAGTATACAGAATTTTGACAGACCTAGAAGGACAAGGGTTATCCCCCTTATATAGGGAAATAGGAAAAAGAAATAGGCACAAAACTAGATGAACAACAAGTAGAGAGAATGAAAGGAGCAGTATATAATTCCACAACGGACATAAATACAATAGAAATGAACTACAAGTTTTTGGTAAGATGGTACATAACACCAGACAAAACCCATAAATACCAGCAGGATAAACCCCCACATTGTTGGAGGGAATGTAAACATATCGGTACAATGACACACATCTGGTGGGATTGCCCAAAAATGAAAGATTACTGGCAGAAAATTCAGGACTACATAGGAGAGATAACTGGTGAAAAGATAATAAACAACTTATGCCGCGTACACACGACCAGTTTTGCCGTCGTAAAAAACTCCGAAGGTTTCTCCGACGGAACTCTGACGGAATTCCATTCAAGCGGTCTTGCCTACGTGCGGTCAAACCAAAGTCCGGCTGTCCTGAACGCAGTGACGTACAACACGTACGACGGGACTAGGAAAAGGTAGTGCAATAGCCAGTAGCCAATAGCTTCTGTCTCGTACTTGCTTCAGAGCATGTGTCGTTTTTGGTCCATCGGAACAGCATACAGACGAGAGGTTTTACCGATAGGAATTGATTCCGTCGGAAATATTTAGAACATGTTCTATTTCTAGGTCCGTCAGAATTTTCAAAAAAAAAAGTCCGATGAGGCATACACACGATCGGAATAGACGATGAAAAGCTTCAGTCGGACTTTTTCTGTCGGACATTCCGCTCGTGTGTACCCGGCTTTACAGACATGTTTGTTTCATGATACAAAAGATTCAAAAAAGCACTACAGGAAAACATTGACTCCAATATTGTTAAATGCCGCAAAAGGGCTGATACTAAAGAAGTGGTTATGCGTAGGAAAACCAGATATAAAGGAGTGGTTTGAAAGAAAAGAATACATCAGTAAAATGGAATACCTATGCTCAGAGATATAGGGAGAAGATGGATAGATTTCAAGGCTTCTGAGAAATATTTGGAAAAGATGATGAAGGGCAGCAGGGCTTGAAATAGGAGAGGTGGGAGACGGCAAACCATGTAGGGAGGGGTGGGGGAGGGGACAGGTAGGGAAGGTATAGTATTTCGTAAATTAGACACAGTTGGTAACTGTGTTTTTTAGTTTTTTTATTATAATTTTATTATAATTTTGTCTACTTGTAAATGGAAGAAATTAAAGTTTTGGAGGAGTACCACGTAGACAGTAAATGAACGTAAATTTGAATAAGTCTCTCAATAGAGTTCTCTAAAGTGGTTAAAAAAAAGCCCAGGGCGACCATTCCATTCCAAATTGCCCCCCCCCAGGAACGTATGAGAATTATGTGTTAGAAAAAATGTCCTCTCCCCCAAATAAAAATCAACCGCTAATCTGCATGCTTAGCTCAAATCCTCTCATTCCACATATGCCCCCAGCACAATCCCCCCCCCCAAAAAAAGGGAAACCCCTTCCTAGCACAAATCTTCTACCCCTCAAATTTCCCCAACCAAACCTAAATCCCCCTCCCCACTCCAAATCCCCCTCCCAGCACAAATTCCCCTCCCCAATCTCCCATCCTAGCACAAATCCCCCTCCCCCAAATTTCCCCTACTAGCACAAACCCCCCTCCTAAAAAAAGTCTCCTCCTAGCACTAATCACCTCCCCCACCATATTACCTTTTCTAGCACAAACTTCCCAAATCCTAGCGCAAATCCTCTTCCCCCATCTCCCCTCTCAACACAAATCCCCCCAAAATTACCACTCCTAGCACATCTCCACAAATTTACCCTTTTAGAACAATTCTTAACTTCTGCCGCCACCCCCCAAATTCTTCCTTCCAACACAAATCCCCTAATCTCCTTGTGCTCCTTCCCTCCACCTCACATGATACCACAGTGCCCAGAGCAGCCGCCCCTCCTGCCCACCCATTGTCCCGGCCCTGGTCAGCAGAGCTTTTGCTCATTTACTAAGCTCTAGAAGAGCAACTGCTCTTTGCAAAGTGCACAGTCTATTTGCCTTTAGTAAATCAACTCCAAAAGGTCCAAACACTGGACTGCGGGATAGGCTAGCCATAAAATGGCAGATGGACCATCAGATTGGACCATTTATTGTCAGCTGTATTTTCTATCTCACTGCAAAGAAAGGAGGTGAACATGTAAATTGGATATATTTAATGACCTCATTTGACCCAGCTCATACATGAAAATAACTTGGTTGTCCTTGGAATCAAGGAATGACCTTGAATTGTAAAGGTAAATGGGTGTTTTAGTAAGTAGATGCAATCTATATTGTAGAATGTCGGCATCTGCTACTTATTATAATTGACTTATTCCACTGCAGACAGGAAACCATAAAACATTTGCACAGTGCCTGAGGATCTATTGTAGATTACATACTGTAGTAGCACGCAGACCAGTAATCAATGGATGATAATATCTACTTGTCCCCTTCATTCAATTAGGGGTGTTCTGCTTTTCTGTCACCATATGCAATGTTCCCGCCAGACGGCCTTAGTGACCTCACAGACCGAGGTTCCATTTCTCTCCGTGAAAGAGATAAATATTTATTTTCTCCCTATGTTATTATTATTATTATTATCCCTATGTACCTACTATCATACACGCCTGAGTGGCAGTCCATGGAAAAAACTGTGTAAATGCTAGGGATCCACCAATACCAGTTTTTTTAGGACCGAGTACAAGTACCAATACTTTTTATCAAGTACTCACCGAAAGAATTACTGATAACTATTTTTAGAGTCATGTGACAGGTTTTTTTTGACTAATGAAAAATTATTACCGTTTTGTTATAATTATGAAGAACTGTAACTCAATAGACATTATGAAACAATTTAATTATTTTTAAGTTTTTAACTTATTTACTTCACGACACTTATTTGCTGTGCCTTTGCCCTGGTGATGTAGTGGTAGGCCAGCGAAAATAAAATCAATCATTGCCCTTAGATGCATTTATTTTTTACATGTAGCACTACTCCCGTAGGATTCGTGGATTCATGGATCCCCACTACTGCACAGCCAGTCACAAAGCATTTCCTTCTTGCATCCAGACACAGAAAAACAGTCCTTGAGCTGGTTTTAGCTGTTTTATTTAGGAGATAATGACGTGGATGGGGTTAGGGATTGACAGTAACAAAAATAACCAGGGACAACTGGTTCACTTGTTTAGGAAGAGTTTTTTGTTAGCTCAGCAACAGCCACTTACAGACTAGGAACTCTCAGCCCCTTGAAAAAGTAGCACATGTGAAGTGAACTGTTTCCTGCAACACCTTCTGTTTTTCTGTAGACACTAGTCCAAGCTATACTTCCCACAGAAATTCTAGCCCACCTGGCTGCCTCTTCTTCCCAGTCTACCTGATTGACATACTGGAGATTTCCCAAAGCAAGGTTGGATGAAGACTTAAGCACACCGCTGTCTTCAAGAGAAACCTGCTACATGTGGCAGTCTCTCCCCTTGTCTGTCCCTGCACTGTGCCCATCTACTCACTCTGTCTCTCTCTGCTCCTGCTCCCTCTCTGGAATGCTTCTTTACAACTGCCTCCTGTGGTAGGATCCTTCCAGGGCATCCTCCTGAGCTCTGGCCCTTCTTCATCTTCCACCCGACTCCTCTGCTGGCATGGCTCATGACTATTTAAGGGCTCCTTAGTTCCCAGTCAGGCCCACTTCCTGGGGATTGGCTAAGGGTTCCTAAATATGCAAGAAAACCATCCTAGCTTTCACTCACTAATTTCTAGAACATTCTCCAATATTCTAGAACCAGGGGGAGGCACCAGAAAGCTGCCAGGATGAGTCATCAAGCCTTAAACTCTAATGAACCCTGACCCAGATTCTATGGCTCAGGTTTAGCCTTGAGGCAGACTATAATTTACCTGTACTACCAAAATTAGCACACTAGAGGGTGCTACATACACATACCACCCAGGTTGCCTGCTTCTGCCCTGGTGGTGTAGCTGTAGAGCACTTGCCAGAGCTTCTGCTGTCCGGATGTCATGTCTCACACTGCCGCGCCCTCGTGCGACGTCCTCCTGCGTCTCTCTCTATAAAGTCAGTGGTTATAGTTTACTGACTTGAAGGACTCGGTTTCAGTATTGAATCATTTGCACGAGTACAAGTACTCATGCAAATGCTTAGTGTCGGCACCGGTATCGGTGCAATGCTAGTAAATACTTTCTATACATACAAAGGAACTGTATTGCCTGCAAAAGGATTTGCATTTCTCTCCATTGGTTTCTGAGATTTAGAGTTGATCGCACAGCACAACCAGGAGGATGACACAATTTCCTCATTTAGGGCCCGTTCACATGCAGTGCCGGAAACCCATGTTCTGTGCGTGTTTCCCGCACCGCATTCCAAACGCAATTTGTTGCAGGTGTCAATGTATTCCTAATGACAACCCAAAGGTAAATCGCAAGCTCAGTGCATTCACCTGCACCATGGTAACGCAGCATTATGCGATCCAGTTGAAATGCGTTTTCAAAAGCAATACACACGCTACTTTTAGTGCCATCCAGTGCAATTTCAGCCCATTCAAATGAATGGGCTGAAAATCACACCGCACTGAATTGCACAGGCACGCATACTGGATTTCTGTGTAATTCAGGTTTAAATTACTTAGGTCTCATTCATAAGGGCATACTGATCTGTAAATCTGTAAACCTGTGTAATGGGCTGTCTTCAACCATGAGGGATGCATAAGTGCTCTGTGTGGCCCTGTGCAGGCAGCCTGTTTAAATCAATGACAAGTGGCCAGCTGCACAGACCTGCATGAATCCCCATGGATCAGAGCAAAGTCTGTCTGTGTTCTGATCCACACTTTGGACCCTCGTGGATGTACACTCAGGCATGCACTTGGAGATACGTGCAGGTCTGTCTGTCTGACTGTCCCCGGAAACCGGGGATGTCTGGTCACCGTAACTTACCTTCCACTTCTGAAGGTCCCAGGAGGCACGGATGATGTCACTGTCCCTTCCTGCTGCCTCCAGGGATAGTTAAGAACCCTTATAAGAATGCACATCTGCAATGGGCTGGAGTACATCCTTGCATGATCCCAGAAGGCAGTTGAAAAACTGTCACCCACGCTTCCTGAAAGTTTCAGAAGCCAGGGCGGAGGTATATTTTTTCTTTTTTTTTAGCTAACTTTATTACCTAACTCCTTTGCAGGTGATCTGACTTTGGTTGGTAGGGGCCTTTCAATAGAGTTGACATTCTATTTTTATTGCACAGAGATTGCATACTATCGGCACCGCAGTGCGGGTGCGAATCACATGCGATGTCTGTGTTCACACAAGTGTGAACCTGGGCTAAAGCTGGGGTAAGCAAATATAGTCATGTGTACAGGGCCGGTGCAAGGATTTTTGACACCCTAGGCGAAACCTAATTTTTTGGCCCTATTGGCTCCACCCCTGACCCCACCCATCTACTCCACCCATCAGCAGGGGGTTGAGAGAGACAGTGGGATGAGAGATAGGTGGGCTGAGAGAGACAGTGGGGGTGAAGGGGGATGAGAGAGACAGTGGAGGTGAGGGAGGGGAGCTAGAGAGAGGGAAGATGAGAGAGAGGGGAGATGAGAGAACGAGGGGGCTGAGAGAGACAGTGGGGGTGAGAGAGGGGAGATGAGAGAGAGGGAGATGAGAGACACAGTAGGGGTGAGAGAGGGGAGTTAGAGAGAGGGGGTGAGAGAGGGAGAGGGGACGAGAGAGACAGTGGGAGGGGTAGAGAAGGGGGCTAGAGAGAGAGAGGGGCTAGAGAGAGAGAGGAGTTGACAGAAAGTCGGGAATGAGAGAAAGAGGGGGGCTAAGAGAGACAGTGGGAGGGAGAGTGAGGGGTGCTAGAGAGAGGGGGGTTGAGAGAGAGGGGGGGCTGAGAGAGAGAGGGGCTGAGAGAGTGGGGGGATGAGAGAGAGGGGGGTTGAGTAAGGGGGGTTGAGTAACGGGGGCTGAGAGAGGAGGGCTGAGAGAGGGGGTTGAGAGAGGGAGGGGCTGAGACAGAGAGAGAGGAGAGTGAGGGGGTAGAGAGAGACCCCTATCCCTGTCCCATTGTTCAGTCTCTGTCTGCAGATCTGCAGGCCAGGTCTGTGTATGATGAAGGTACTTTCCATGATGCCAGTCTGTCTCCTTCTTGATCTGCTTTGATCCTTCCAGCGGCTCCCACAGCAGCCTGTGCCTCTCGCTCATCCTCTGTGCCCCTAGTCAGCCTGTCCTCGGGGCCTCATGTTAGAGTGCAGAGGAAGTTGGAGAAGTCCATGCTCTGGAGGCATGGGCTACGCTGCGCCCGCTGCTACGTGCCTCTTCAGGAGGCAGGGTCATGGGTGCGAGGTCAATGGGGAGATGGTGGAGCTCTTTTCCCGAGTCCTGGGCTCTCGCTGACCACCTCGGCTCGGCCCCTTGCTGATCACCACTGTGTGGCGATGGATGGCTGCCCAGCCGCCTGCACCCCAAGGACGATGCTGATTGCTCCCGCCATAGAACCTGACTCTCAGGGATAACAAGGGACTTTTTTCCCTATGTAGATGGCCCACACGGGACAGCGCCCCTTTGAATCTTGTACCCAGGGTGGTAGTTCCGCCTGCCCCCCCCCCCCCCCCCACGCTACACGACTGGTCACACAGCAGGGTAGAGGACGAGGCACTGACCAGCTCCAGGCACCCCCTCCTCCCAGTGGAGAGTAGGTAAGTCAGCAGCGGTGGCTGCACCCTAGGTGGCAGTGCGTCCTAGGAAGCTGCCTAGTTTGCCTATCAGTAGCGCCGGCCCTGCATGTGTATTCTTCCTTGAATCTTGGTGTGCTTTGTGTATTTCTTTCAGATTTGTGCAGTAATCCAGTGTGAAACTTTGCCTCTGTGCAGGAGCTTCCTGTAATAAAGACCGCTCACTGCTGATCTCTCTCCTTGTGCAGGGTGACTGGTCTTGTCTCCGCCCCCTCCTGTAGTTTTCTGCAGTTAGCCTGTAGTGGGTGGAGCATGCTTGGTCCCTCCCACAGCTCTGCTCTCTGTACAGCACACTGATGATGTCACTGCTTCTCTTATATCTGAGATTGCACAGGCAATTGGAGCGTACAAAGTGGATGTACTGTATATCCTTTGTGGCTATTGAGGAATATATTTGAAATTAAAGTTTTTGTGCTGAGAATTAAAAAAAATGGTGTTTGTTGCATGTTGTGACATGCCAGGAAAATTAATTCATTGAGGCTTGTAAAGTTACTGAAAGGTCCACTTTAAAGCTTGTGCAATTTACTTTTTAATCTCAGTACTTTTTAATCCCTTCCAGCATTGGCAAAGCACATGTTTACTTTAAATGCAGCATGGTCGTCTGATTGGCCAGTGCCTAATGTTGTGTGCAGCATCTGTGGACTAAACGAGGACATGCAGCTCCAGTCCAGTAGTAGCGTTCTCTGTGTTTCAGGTGGTTGTCTTGTTTTGGAAACAAAGCGCAGTGACTCAGCCCAATGTTTGTCCCAGTAAAAAAAAAAAAAAGTCTGCATACAGTACAGAAGCGGAGCGACAGCTAGTGGAAAATCAATTAACATCTGAAAACGCTTGTCTGGAAAGCTCAAGTGACTGCTGTTGTGATGATATGACTTAACAACCACAAAAAAAGAACAATTAGAGCAAAATGAAAGGCGAAGAAAATTGTGCTATACCGATTGTCACATTAAGGTAATAATGTATACAATTACAAAAACATTCAAATATTTTTGCATCACTTCAACTTTTTTTTTTGTAAATTCTTTATTTATGCAAAAAGATTTACACAACCTGTAGAAAGAACATAACAGGTTCCTTAATGCATAGAATAGTAAGCAGACATACAATCAAGCCATGCAGGTATGTATAATACAGGGCTCAAAATTTCAAGTCCTGAGCTACTAGCCAGGCCTTAAGGGTTACTCGCCACCAGTTGCCCCACCCAACCCCACCCCTAATCCCGCCCCTAAACACGCCCTGATAAATTATCTCATGAAATGACACTTAAATAATTTATGCAGAATTGATTTATAAAAATAAATATTAACAACAACTTTATGAGTGCCTAGCAGTGCAGCCTCATCTGTGCCAATCAATACAGCCTCACCTGTGCCCATCATTGTGGTGTGACCAGTGCCCACCAATGCAGCCTCACTTGTGCCTATCATTGCGGCACGACCAGTGCTCACCAATGCAGCCTCACCTGTGCCCATCATTCCAGCGTGAAAAAGAAAGAAAAGAAGCAGGGCGCACCATCCTAGTGCATTACCAATGGTAAAGCTTTATTAAAGTATAAAAATCAGCAAAGTTTATACTCACAAACAAGTACCAGTAATATCTGGTAAGTAAATTTCTTTTGGGGGATTGTCATTCAAGCATCGCGATGATGGTTGATCGTCTGGAGTAATTAATTATAATTTACCCTGAACATTTCTCTTTTGGAGCGGATTTTCCTTCATCTTTTTCAGATTTTGGCTGCTTATTTTGTCAAAAGTGGACTGTGTATCAAGTTTGAAAGACTTTCAGAATATATAAGCGCTATTATGCCGCGTACACATGGTCGGACTTTTCGGCTACAAAAGTCCGACAGCCTGTCCGACAGACTTTCGACGGACTTTTGGCAGACTTGTGGCGGACTTGCGGCGGACTTTCTAACAAACGGACTTGCCTACATACAATCACACAAAAGTCCGACGGATTCATACGTGATGACGTACACCGGACTAAAATAAGGAAGTTGATAGCCAGTAGCCAATAGCTGCCCTAGCGTGGGTTTTTGTCCGTCGGACTAGCATACAGACGAGCGGATTTCTGGGTCCGGCGTAGTTACGACGTAAAGATTTGAAGCATGTTTCAAATCTAAAGTCCGTCAGATTTGCGGCTGGAAAAGTCCGCTGAAAGTCCGGGGAAGCCCACACACGATCGGATTGTCAGCCGTATTTTGTCCGTCGGCGTCCGTCGGACTTTTGTAGACGAAAGGTCCAACCGTGTGTACGCGGCATTAGTGTTTAAATATTTATTTTGGACACAATTTTGTTACATTGTTTTTTATTATAGTAGTAGCTTGGTTGATATTGTATCTTCACCATGAGCGCTGAGGGAGAGATATCTATAGTTATTTCTCAATTTTTGTCTGTGCCCATCATTGCAGTGTGACCAGTGCCCATCATTGCAGTGTGACCAGTGCCCATCATTGCAGTGTGGCCAGTGCCCATCATTGCAGCGTACCTGTGTCCATCATTGCAGCCTCACCTGTGTCCATCATTGCAGCCTCACCTGTGCCCATCATTGCAGTGTGACCTGTGGCCATCCTTGCAGCGTGACCTGTGCCCATCACTGCAGCCTCACCTGTGCCCATCATTGCAGCATGACCTGTGCCCATCATTGTAGCCTCACCAGTGCCCATCATTGCAGCCTCACCAGTGCCCATCATTGCAGCCTCACCAGTGCCCATCATTGCAGCGTGACCTGTGCCAATCATTGCAGCGTGACCTGTGCCCATCACTGCAGCCTCACATGTGTCCATCATTGCAGCCTCACTTGTGCCCATCATTGCAGCGTGACCTGTGCAGAGCTTACATTTGCGTTGTCTCTGCCAATGGTCACACAAAGTCCCGCCTCCTGACCCATCACCTGTGACAGACAGAACATGTCTGTCACAGGCGCTGGGTCAGGAGGCGGAATTGTATGTGACCGCGAGCAGAGGCAATTCAAATGTAAGCTGTTAAAGCGTGCAATCCCTGCACTGTGATCCTGCCAGCTCTTCTCTCCTTCCACGCTCTCTTCTCTTGTGATGATCCGGCCACCCACTATCTTCCTCTACGCTCTCTTCTCCTGAGTGAACGGCTCCCATTCAACCTCAACCCCGCCTACAGGCGGTGCTTGCCCACTCCCCCCCCCTCCTCCCAGGCAACCCACGTTCGTCAGCCATCATTTTCCACTAGCAAAATGCAAAATGCGAGTAGACGAGTGGAAAATTTGAGGGATGGTATAATACATCATATAGAATCATGTTTTATTGGCCTACAGTCTGTACGGTGCACGTAAGATAGATGGTGGAACAATCCACCCACCAAAGGTCTGTACCTCACCCTGTTTTTTCAACTAGAACAATGGGAAAAAATAGAACTAACAATGGAAGAAAAAGGGAAAATGTATACATTGACAGCATACCATACAGTAATATCCCGATAGCACCCAAGAGCATCCAGGACACAAAAAAAGGGGGGTGGGAGGGAAAGGCATCAGTTCCGCTTTAAGACACAGATTGTTCCACCATCTATCTTTATTACTAAGTGAGAACTAGAAAATAGTGAGAGAGTCCCTGATTTAACCATTTGGCTTCCAGTTGTCAAGGCAGTATGGAGTTAATAGGTTAAAGTGGTTCTAAAGGCTGAAGGTTTTTTTACCCATGAAGGATAAAAACCTTCAGTGTGCATATCCCCCCTCAGCCCCACCTTATACTCAGCTGAGCCCGATCCTGATCCAGCGATGTGCACAAGAGCAGAACCTCTCCCAAATCTCTCCCTACTCATTGGCTGGGACATAGCAGCGAAAGCCATTGGCTGCTGTCAATCACACCCAGAGAGGAGGGAGCTAGGGAGGGGACAAGCCACAGAGCAGCAGCTCAGAAGTAAGCACATATAAGTGCCCCCAGAGCAAGCAGCTTGCTTTGGAGGCACTCAGCAGGAGGGAGGAGCCAGGAGCGCCGGCAGAGGACCCGAGAAGGGGAGGATCTGGGCTGCTCTGTGCAATACTAATGCACAGAGCAGATAACTATAACATGTTTGTTATTTTTTTTCAAAAAGCAAACCTTTATAAACGTTTTTAAAAAAAGAGAGAAGATGAGCAAAGAAAGAAAGTATTGGCACTTACTGGATGGTTAGAAGAAGCATGGCGCATGTCTGCAGGAAGGAGTTGGGCAGGAGAAGGAGGGCATGATCAGTAAGGTCTCCCCGGATTTCATTTCAGAAATCTGCTAACCTCATCATTCCTGTGTTGTGTAAGGAAAGGGATGGTTGGCACTCAGGATGACATCCAAAATGGTATTTCTTTATTAAATACATGTACAAAGATGTAAGACAGCCTACGTGTTTCGGACGTTAGTCCTCATCATACCTGTGGGCCTTTCTTAAAACCCAGCTCTGGGCAAATAAAAAATCCCTTGCAGTGGGGCCATGCCAGCATTGCAAGGTCTAATTGTTCATTTACTGTATGTATAGAGAAACAATAAAAGGAAACTTCTTTATCCGATCCTCTGCTCCTCCCCACAGCTAGGGCAGTCCCCTCAGAATCTGCACCCCAAAACTCCAGTGGTCTAGCGTCCTGACATCATCAAGACCAGAGCAGGGTCCATAGCCCTGCATGGATGTGAATACACTGAGGAACAGTCCACCGCCAGATCATGGAGGAATACCGTCTGCCGGGAATGTGGGGGTTCAGGTGAGTAAAACTGTTTCTCCTTTTCCCTAGAAAAAGCAAGCTATTAACACTAGCAGTGCGGGGGCAACCATACTGCTAGGAATAATTTTTCATTTGCCCCAAGGGCTTTAAAGCCGCCAGCTGATGTTGGAGAGACCAGCAATCAAACAAGTTGGAAAACGTATTTCAAACACTTTTTATAGGTGAGCAACAGCTATGTCATCCCCACTCCCTGCCCCTCCCTTCTCTAATATCACTATGTAGCACCCTCCTAGTTAGGTGCTAGGTTTGGTAAATTTAGTTACTGGCTCACTGTAATTAGTGTAGCTGCATGTGCTTGTTTTGGTCTGTTCTGTGTTTCACTGGCTGCAGGGTTGACTGGTCTGTCGGGAATGGTTCTGGAAGCTAGTGGGCTGGGAGAGTCAAATCAGCAGTTGAATATGTATGCAGCCCTGGCCAATTCCTGGGCAGAGGTGCCCAGATGGTGGCTGGGAAGGAGTATAAATACTCTGAGACTGAGAGAGTAGGGGTTCATGTCCTAGAGGAGGAAAGGCTTCCCTCCTGGGCAGACCTGCCATGTGTCTGCTGTTCATCAGGGTCCCAGCTAAGCTAGCTGTGGGATGTATTCTGCTAAAACTTGCCGGAGCTGGCTGAGGGACTTTCAATTGGGAAACTGATCTGGTATCATTGGAAAAGGTGTCTGGAAGATATTGGAAGGAGGCATCCAACTATCCTAAGGACATTAGTGAGTAAGGAATGGAGAGAGAGGTCCCTGAGAACGTGTGCAGCTGTTATAATAGTTGTAGTGCTAAGAGTCAGCATTTCTCAAGAAGGGGACATTGCGTCTGATGTCCTGGTATAACTCAGTCCACTTAGGCCCCTTTCACACTGGGGCGGTTTGCAGGCGTTATTGCGCTAAAAATAGCGCCTGCAAACCGCCCCTAAACAGCCTCCGCTGTTTGTTCAGTGTGAAAGCCCGAGGGCTTTCACACTGAAGCGGTGCGCTGGCAGGAGAAGAAAAAATCTCCTGCAAGCCGCATCTTTGGAGCGGTGAAGGAGCGGTGTATTCACCGCTCCTTCACCGCTCCTGCCCATTGAAATCAATGGGACAGCGCGGCTATACCGCGGCTATAGCCGCGCTATACGAGGGGTTTTAACCCTTTTTCGGCCGCCAGCGGGGGGTTAAAACCACACCGCTAGCGGCCGAATACCGCGGTAAAACAGCGCTAAAAATAGCGCTGTTTTACCGCCGACGGCCCCCTACCGCCCCAGTGTGAAAGGGGCCTAACTGCTTGTGCAAGGACTCACAATATTAGGAGGAAGATTAGGGTCATCAAGACGCTGTTAAAGGGAATGGAGTATCCCACAGTTACCCTACTCCAATCCAAGTTCAAGTTCTGCAATAAAGCATCAGAAAAGTATACCCCTAGACTGTTCATTGAGCCAAAGGAATGACTGTGACTGTGTACCTGGCTGCGAGTGCAACTATGGGAAAAGACCTAGGGACCTTAAACTGCAGGCTCCTGCAGGAGTGAGAACTACAATTAACTTGTGAGGTTGTCATCTCAGAGATTTACATAAACATTGGAGAATCATCATTCATTGAAGGATGAGGATTTTTTATTACTTTACACCCCAGTAACTTATTTATACATTTGGCGCGTGCTCAGGATAATTTTATAATACACAGTCACCATCAGACAACAGAAAGGCACACGTCTTTAGGAAACTATTTTTGCTTTCCATTGAAGAGATGACGCCCTCTGATCTGAAGAACAGTAACGCACTGACAATATTAAGTGCATGAAAATCGAAATCTTGCTTAATTCGTCTGCAAACCTGTGCAGAGCCAGCGGGGAACCTTTTCTCTGTGAAACTCGCTTTACGGATGTTCACGGATGTGATAGATCGCGCACTCCCACCACAAGCTGTGTTTAAATTACATTCACTCTCCTTTCCTTCCAGGGACATTTCAACATTTTCTGCACAATGAATTCTTTAAAGGTCATAAAGAAACAAGAACAAAATCTACGGATCAGTTAGAGGAGTATCTCCCGTGAAAACAGTGATATTAATGTTCTTTCCAAATAGGTGACATTTCCTTGACCTTCTCATTATATGAGAACAGGTAGAGACAAAAAACATATAGTTGTGAAAATATCTATCTATCTGTCTATCAATACATCTCTCTAGCTATCTATCTGTCTGTCTATCTATCTTCTATTCATCTATGATTTATTGATAATAATCATACATCTTTATCTCTAATAAAATGCAGCCACCTTCTCTAATCGGTGATCTATGTTTTCTTTCTTTCTTTCTTTCTTTCTTTCTTTCTTTCTTTCTTTCTTTCTTTCTTTCTTTCTTTCTTTCTTTCTTTCTTTCTTTTCTATCTATCCAGGGCTTTTTTTCTCAGACAATAGATGCAGGAACTCCCCTTTTACCGAGTCACCCCTTTTCCCCGCCCTACCCACCTCCGAGCACCGTCCCTTGGTTCCATCCCCTACCCACCTCCCAGTACCGTCCCCTTTAGACAATACAGAGCCAAGTATCATTTTGTGGTGCTAAGTAATTTGTATGGAATTTGGTAATGATATCAAGAAAAGCAGTAAAATAGATCCCCTTCAGCCAGCAACAATAGATCCAACAATGTACCACCCACAACAAAATCCCCCCCAGCAACAATAGACTCCCGGCAGCATCAACAGTTCTCCACACAGCCAGCATTAATAGACTCTCTGGCAGCCATCAACAATAGACCCCTCCACCAACAGTAGATCTCCTTCAGCAACAATAGGTCCCCCACCAGCAACAATAGACCTCCTCCAGCAACAATAGACCCCCCTGCAAAAATAGATCCCTTCCAGCTACAATAGATCCCCCAGCAGTGAGCATCAATACCCTGCAGCACACCCCAGCACCCCTTGCCATTACATACAGTCAGTCTTAGGAGGTGCTGGAACTGTGTTCCTCCGCGTTCTCGCTGAAAAAAAGCCCTGTATCTATCTATCTATCTATCTATCTATCTATCTATCTATCTATCTATCTATCTATCTATCTATCTATCTATCTATCTATCTATCATTTACTGAGAATATCCAAGAGCCTGTAGCTGTATTAACATGCAGACAGCTTTGTTTACTTTGCTCTCCTAATTGGTGACCTGTATGCTAGCGCTGTATAAAGTGGAGACATCATGTACTGCTTTTCAATGTTTTCAAGTTATGTTATATGGTTGGTTCAAAAAAAAATGGATAGAGCCTGTAAAATGACACAAATCTTTCTTTGTCCTTAGGGCAGTATGCTCTCTTACTATATCTACTGTATACTGGCACCCCAATAAAAATTCTAGGATCTGAGTGGATGGTTGCACAGCTTTTACTTAGTCTTTTTTTTTGTGTGCTTAAAATGTACAGCCTCAACCAGTCATTTCTTTACAAAATGGAAACTTTTTATAGAGCGAACGCTCTCAACTTCAACTCATGACACGGTTTCGGTACATGGACTGGTACCACAAAGCAACCCTCTCAAACTCTTTGGGTAGATTGAAACTCCCCTAATTCATGTTCCTCCCCCTAATTCAGAAGCAAAAAGAGAAAGAGACTGTATTTTGTATTTAAAACAAATATGCTGATTAAAAACCAACATTAGCAGCGCTTCAAACTTCAAATTGATATACAGTCCATAAATTCAGTACATCTGTATAATCACATAAACGGCAAAAAAAGTTCATCCATATGTGTCCCATGTGGTGTATATCCTTATTATTTGACCGTCGCCACACCTTGTGCGTTATCCCCCCTATGGTATTGGACTCAACAGATAGACAATAGGTAAATGCCCGTATTTTTGTCGTCCAGAGTCGGCATCAACTTCTTGGACTAAGATGCTTGCTCACAGATGACACACTAATGTGCCTGCACTTTTGCCTTTGACTGTTTAGCTGTCAGAAAACTACAAGGTTCCAGCAGTTCCAACGAGTGACCACTGCAGGAAGGGAGACTAAGGAATTGCTTCTTCCTGCCTGCAGCATACTTATTATATCATTGATCTATGATGCTCTGCTCAGATGGGGTTGCCACCTCTCCGGGACTCACCCGGACAGTCTGGGCTTTGAATCATGTGTCCGGGTTTCAGGCAGACGAAAACCCGGTCACATTATTCAAGCCTTTTGCCCCGTACACACGGTCGGATTTTCCGACGGAAAATGTGTGATAGGACCTTGTTGTCGGAAATTCCGACCGTGTGTAGGCTCCATCACACATTTTCCATCGGATTTTCCGACACACAAAGTTTGAGAGCAGGATATAAAATTTTCCGACAACAAAATCCATCCAGATCTCATGATAATAGTACAAAACATCATAGGAATAGCACTACACATTGTATGAATAAAATTTGCAGATATTGCACATTAGCCGTTTAGACCATGGAGTGGCAATCCCAATCTGCTTGCTGTTCCCCTAAATTGTGTTTTCTAACAAGGAAGGCTGCAGAGAGGGATATCCAACGCGTTTCAAAATCACTGTTATGAATCTTCTTCAAGGAATAATACCACTTCTGAATAAACAGCTTCTATTAGTAAAACATTAATACAAATTCATACTTATAAATGTGTATCTAATTTGTCATTCAACATACACTTACAGCTGATAGTGCTATTCCTACGATGTTTTGTACTATTATCATGAGCTCTTTTAATACAATTTTTTATACAATAAATTACAATTTCTATATGTGAAGTTTTCTATATGTATATATTTTTTATTGCCCTTAAAATCCCACCTTCTGACATTATTCAGACCTAGCTGTGGCTCCCTAAGTAACCAAGATAGTTACACACAAATATGTTGCTGTCCGGGAGTTGTGGCAGCTGTCTGGGGGCAGGTTCAGCATCACTGGGGGGCAGGGCGATGATGTCAGCAAGATCAATTTGGCCACACCCAAAGGTGTCCCAGGCCGCTAAAGTGTTTGGGTTTGACTTGAAGAAAAGGTGGAAACCCTATTCTTAGATGTAGGCACAAACTCTGAACTGATATTTAAAACTTAACCACTTAACAACCGGCCCATAGCCGAATGACGGCTACAGGGCGGTTGCTTAACTCTGGGAGGGCGTAGAGTGACGTCCTCCCAGAATTCCGCTCTCGCGCGCCCCCTGGGGCGTGCACCCAAGAACATCCGTGACCGCCGGGTACAGAGGACCCGGTGCAACACGGATCACGGTAAACGCCCGCTGATCGCGGCCGTTTACCATGTGATCGCTCTGCCAAATGACGGAGCGATCACATGTAAACAAACCGGCATCATGTCATGACTTTGGTTCCTCTCTCCCCTCTCTGTACCAATTGGTACAGAGGGGGAGGGATCAGATGGCAGCAGCGCTGTGGGCTGCATCTGTGCAATACCCTGTGCAATAGTCTGCAATACCCTGTGCAATAGTCTGCAATACCCTGTGCAATTCTCTGCAATACCCTGTGCAATACCCTGTGCAATACTCTGCAATACCCTGTGCAATACCCTGTGCAATAGTCTGCAATACCCTGTGCAATACTCTGCAATACCCTGTGCAATACCCTGTGCAATACTCTGCAATACCCTGTGCAATACCCTGTGCAATACTCTGCAATACCCTGTGCAATACCCTGTGCAATAGTCTGCAATACCCTGTGCAATACTCTGCAATACCCTGTGCAAAACTCTGCAATACGCCGCAATACTCTGCAATACCCCGCAATACCCAGCAATACCCCGCAATACCCAGCAATACTCTGCAATACCCCACAATACCCAGCAATACCCCGCAATACTCTGCAATACCCTGCAATACTGTGCCATACCCAGCCATACTCTGCCATACCCAGCCATACCCAGCCATACTCAGCTGTATTTGGCCTCTGTATGTGGATAGGCCGTGGAAGTCTCACACATGTGGTATCGCCGTACTCAGGAAGAGTAGGAGAATCTATTTTGGGGTGTTATTTTTGGTATATACATGCTATGTGTTAGAAAAATTGTATAAATTAACAACTTTGTGTTAAAAAAAAAAATGTGTTTTAACCACTTCCCGCCCGCCGTCATATGACATCCTTGATTTTGTGCGGGGATATCTGAATGATGGGTGCAGCTACAGGCATCAATCAGATATCAGCTTTTTCAGCCAGCGATTCCCTACACCATAAGACTGATCATAGCGGCTGTTCCACTGCTTGATCGTTCTTATGGGAGGCGAGAGGGGATGTCCCCCCCTCCCGCCACTCTACGGTGCTTCTACCGACTCACCGCTATAATCGAAGCCAAGATTATTTTTTTTTTTGTTATTATTTCAGGCTTCCCAGCCTAGAGGTGAGATGTGGGGTCTTATTGACCCCATATCTCACTGTAAAGAGGACCTGTCATGCCATATTCCTATTACAAGGGATGTTTACATTCCTTGTAATAGGAATAAAAGTGATCAAAAAATAAATTTTTGGGAAAAAAGTGTCAAAGTAAAATAAATAAAGTAAAATGAACAATTAAAAAAAAAAAAAAATTAAAGCGCCCCTGTCCTGTGTGCTCGCATGCAGAAGCGAACACATACGTAAGTCCCGCCCACATATGAAAACGGGGTTCAAACCACACATGTGAGGTATCGCTGCGATCGGTAGAGCGAGAGCAATAAATTTGGCCCTAGACCTCCTCTGTAACTCAAAACATGTAACCAGTAAAAAATTTTAAAGCGTCGCCTATAGTTATTTTTAAGTAGCGAAGTTTGGCGCCATTCCACGAGCGTGTGCAATTTTGAAGGGTGACATGTTAGGTATCTATTTACTTGGCGTAACTTCTTATTTCACATTATGCAAAAACATTGCGCTAACTTTACTTTAACGTGTTTGGAAAATTGCTGCGCAAATACCGTGCTGCATAAAAAGTTGCAACAACCGCCATTGTATTCTCTAGGGTCTTTGCTAAAAAAACATATATAATGTTTTGGGGTTCTATGTAATTTTCTAGCAAATAAATTATGATTTTTACATGTAGGAGAGAAATGTCATAATTGGCCTGGGCACTCCAGAAGGCCTGAAGGTGCTCCGTGCATGTTGGGCCTCTGTATGTGGCCATGCTGTGTAAAAGTCTCACACATGTGGTATCGCCATACTCAGGAGTAATAGCAGAATGTGTTTTGCGGTGTAATTTGTGGTATGCATATGCTGTGTGTGAGAAATAACCTTCTAATATGACAATTTTGTGAAAAAAAAGAAAAAAAAATCTTGATTTTGCAAAGAATTATGGGAAAAAATGACAACTTCAAAAAACTCACCATGCATCTTTCTAAATACCTTGGGATGTCTTCTTTCCAAAAAGGGGTCATTTGGGGGGTATTTGTACTTTTCTTGCATGTTAGGGTCTCAAGAAATTAGATAGGCCATCAGTACTTCAGGTGTGATCAATTTTCAGATATTGGCACCATAGCTTTTGGACTCTATAACTTTCACAAAGACCAAATAATATACACCAATTTGTACTTATTTTACCAAAGATATGTAGCAGTATAAAATTTGGCCAAAATTTGTGAAGAAAAATTACTAATTTGCTGAATTTTATAACCGAAACAAAGAAAAATTCATTTTTTTACCGAATGTTCAGTCTCTTTTCTTTTATAGCGCAAAAAATAAAAAACCCATCGGTGATTAAATACCACCAAAAGAAAGCTCTATTTGTGTGAAAAAAAAGGACAAAAATTTCATATAGGTACAGTGTTGCATGACTGAGTAATTGTCATTCAAAATGGGAGAGCACCAAAAGCTGAAAATTGGTCTGGTTATTAAGGGGGTTTAAGTGCCCAGTGGTCAAGTGGTTAAAGAAGAATTCCAGTTATGGATATTTTTACATAGTTACACTGGACATGTGTCAAGAATTAATTCATGACATCTTATAAAGTTAATGATAGGTCCAGATTAGGGGCCCATTTAAATCTAAACTGGAGAGTGCAAAATTTATGCAGATGTGCATGGCAGCCAATCAGTTTCTAACTTCGGCTTGTTCAGTTAAGCTTTGACAATAAAACCTGGGAGCTAATTGGTTTCTATGAAGAGCTGCACCAGATTTTGCACTCTCCAGTTTTAATAAATCAACCCCAATGTGTAGCAAAGTGCAGCAACATGTGTACTGTGGTGCATTGTGGTTCTATTCATTTTGAAGGGGACTCCAATGCACTGTACCATTATGGGCAACAGACAATAAACCACAGCATGAAACACACGGCATACATTGTTTAAAAAAAAAAAAAAAATGCATGTACAATATTTGGTGCATTAAAGTAGATGTATGGGATTTTTTTCCCACAATCATACTTACCTAGTTGGATGCAGCATCTGTATCCCAATGGCTCTAACACAGAGAACTGAGCGATCTAATACCGCAGATTGCTCGGTTCTCAGAGCTCCATGAGCAGAGAGATGGCGACTGTTAGTCCCCGCTCTTTGCTTCGCCCCCCCCCCACACTTAATGGAGCACTGGGCTGTGGAGGGGGCGAGAGTGGCCGGCTTAGGTTCTCAGCTGCTCGCTGAGAGGCTGAGCTGGCTACCAGTCCACGCATGTGGGCAGATCCCGAATCCATTTTCGCGATTTCGCCCAAGCCTGGACCGGCTCTGTGATGTCAGTGGACAGCTTGTTCAGAACGAACTGCACTCCTGTGATCCATAGCCATAGGTGGAGTAAAGCCAAACGAGCTTTGGCTGTACTTCTCCATTAAATAGGCTGCCTTAATGCAGCCTATCATAACCCATATTGATATGCGGTAACACAAGGCATAATATGAATGGGTCCTAAAATAATTTCTCAATAATTCCTCCTTATAGCGGAGCTCCACCCATTTCTGTGTTTATTAAAAGTCAGCAGCTACAAAAAGTGTAGCTGCTGACTTTTAATAAACAGACACTCACCTGTCCCACGGTCCAGCGATGCGGCTGCCCGAAGCCTCGCTTTTCTTCCTCTCCTCTCCACGGCGCCGGCATTGCAAGTGTGGGCACCCAGCCGTGACAAAGATGGCGGCCTGGCTTGAGTTTCAAGAAACTCAAACCAGGCCGCCATCTTTGTCCATGGTGGACATACAATACCAATTAGGACAAGCACGCACAGGCCTTATACGTTTGAATACATGAGACATTTTATATATCTTGGAGCCTACTTTCTTGTCGAATGGTGATCCTTGTGAGAAGTTTTTTTTTACCCAGTTCTACCAACGCCTATATCCATCTGGGCCTTATTATCTTTGGTGAAGAATCACTGACAAGTCTGTTTTTCCGGTAAGCCTCAGTGTTATTGGTGGTGGTGCTCCATCCACCCCTTTTTCATGCACATTTAGCAGTAGCTTGATAATTACCATTTGGGGCGTCAAGATACATATGTTTTGGACATTTCCATTTTAATCAAACACTTTTTTCTCACTCAGTGGACTCTTTCTTTGTTCATTCATTTTTTTTATTATTGCTTTTGCGTTTATAATAAGTTGTTCACTGTATTTTATGTGTATGGTATATATTGGTTTAATTGTTTAACCTGATATCACTGCATTTTATATGCATGTTATACATCGGTTTAATCACCTGTTATCAGTATTTCAATATTGCACATGTATACTGTTTGATATCTTCACAATTATTCTAATTTTGATATATTTTAGATGTGTATTAGGTCATCTATGCACTTTAGACTACCCATTTAAATTTTAAATTGTCACTAGTGCTGCACCATCACTTTCCCATTTTACTTTTTGCAATTGTCATTTGCGGTGCTGGCAGCTTCCCCGCCTATCTTCTTTGGACAGCGCGGTATTTAGCACATTTTTTTATAACAAGTAGATGAATTATTCATCATCCATTTTCTTACTTGTCATTGGTGTTGTACAACTTTACTCATCCACTTCCTTCAATAAAAACACAAAGTTTGTATAGCACCGTTGTTTATTTATCATTTATTTAAATGACAGACATTCTCTGTAACCAGTTTTTGTCGTACCGATTGTAGTTTAGGGATGCTTAGTCCTATTCCCCAGGGTTCCCGCACAGCAGCTGCGCCCTCTGAAGCACAAAACTCTTCCATTTATGCCGTGCTTGCTTTGTAATGGGAAGGAAATGTAAAGTAGGGCTTTGTTTGATAGGCCATCCATGATTTCTTATTGGCAGGTGCCAGAAAAATATTTTTTTGCCTTTTTCAAACAGTATTTGATTTTTTTATTTATTTTAGCTCAGTAGACAGACTGATAGTTTAGTATAAAGATCGGGAAATATAACTTTGGAAATATTTTACAAATGAGTGCTATACAAAGGAATGAAACACAAACCTGTGCTCTGCCCTTGCAAGAAAAAGCAATGTGTTTGCATTAATTGCAGCTTTGCATTCGCCTCCCCACCACTCATCTTACCATTTGGCAGGCAGGAGTAAAGAAAAATACTTAATATTTCCGGGTATAAGGTGTAACAACAGTGAGGTCGTACAAGTCCCAAACTGTGTAGAAAGGATGGGAAAGTCAGAGGCTTCTTTCACACTTTTAGGCTACTGTTTTCAGCCCTCTAAAAAGCAATCTGCGGTGGATCGCTTAGAGAATGATAAAGCAGTGCCTGACACGCATACAGGAGGCACTACTCCATGCTAGGAAGTCATATAAAGTGACACATTTGAAAAAAAAATGGAGCTACCTTTATAAAAGGTGATTGCACTAATGTATGATAAGATGCAAATCGGTTAGACACCAAACATCCCTGTGATACATGGTCCAAGAGGCACATTAGATCTCCTAAGCGAAAAATGCATGAAATTCATGTTTGGTCTCTAACAAATCATATTTTCATTCTGGCCAATAATGTGTTGATTGTTGAATTATAAAACCTTCCCAGATGGAAATATAAATGTATTTAGAATAGTTGGCATTAAGGGTGTATCTGCTGAGCATAATAAAATATTCTAGTACACCTGTCAATACACCCCTTGGATCCTTTGATTGTGTGGGGGTTGGCTCTGTGATAAAATCTATAACGCTGCTGTAATTGACAGCTCAGTCTCTCGTATTACCACTGAAAAAATGAAAGGATACTAATATTAATTTATAAGGAGCAGTGACCCTTATGTACTGATTAAGACTGGACTTACTCTGCAGGAGAATCAGATTCTGCACAAAATCAAAGACCAGGCGAAGTTTACTTAACTGCTCATTTCTGTCTATGGGACAGAAAAAGCACTTACATGATGCAGATGGCGCTCCATTACACCCCAGCAGTGGACTGTCTATTTATGGGACAGTTCATGATGTAGGGCTATGGGACCTAGATCTGTCTTGATGATGTCAGAGGACCTTGGAACACAGGAGCGTAGGGAAGAAGAGACTGCAGTGCGGAAAAGCCTGGGAGAGTGAAGGATTAGGTAAGTAAATCAGCTGTATCCGCAAGGGCGGCCCATCCATAAGGGGCACCTGGGCACCGCCCCCCCTATCCTCACCACCCCCTATATGCATAACGGATAGATTCATGCTATGCACTGCCGCCGCGCCTGCCCCCTATTCATGTGTCTGGCCCTTTCGGGTCACCGGGCATATGAATTACAGTGGCCAGGGTTTTTTTTTGAAGCACTGAGTAGAGCCATAGGCTCTAATAGGCTTCGAAGTAGGGCAAACTCAGGATGCAGAGCATTGCGTCTGGAGCCCACCCAGGTGTGTTGCAACAGCGAATGAAAATTCGCTATTGCAACACTGATCCTCCTCCCGGCCAATCGGGAAGCAGGTATGAAACCTGTTTCTCGATTGGCCAAAACGTCTGGCCGGGAGGAGGAGACACCACGGTAGCTCCTCCAGGAGAGGACACTGGAGCAGCTTTCCCTGAGCCCACCACGCTCTCACTGCACGCATCCAAGGTAAGGACAGTGGGAGGGGGTGGGGGAGTGTGTTAGTGCCGCAAGGGGGGGTAGTGCCGCTCTACCAGCAGCCCGTTGGGGCTGTTTGCCAACCCCCCCCCAAAAAAAAAAACACTAGCCGACACTGTGTACCCGGTCCTTCTAGCAGTTAACCCTTGCAATGCAGATGCAGTCCCATTGCAAGAAAAGACTTTTAGTTCAGTTTAATCTGAATTTCTGAATTCCCAGTGAATGGCTACGGTAGTGTAGGTGTGGCAGCAAGTGTTACAGATATACCTTAAAGATCAAAATTGCAACAATGAATGTGTGTAGCAGTGTGGTGCAGCTACACACAGTCATTGCCATCACATGTTGTAATGGAAACACATATTCAAATTTTAAATTATATCTCTTGATATTAAATAATGCACCAGCAATGTAATAATGCAGATAGCAGGCTCAGGGGACAGATAGAAAAGGGGGATGTCACCTATTTGTTTGGACATTTTGGCAGGGGTGTGTGAATAAAAAATTCCAGTGTAACGTGACAATCAATCCTTTGACAGGTAAACGCAATCGCGTATGTTTTTTAAGTGTGTATTTAGCAACAGGGTCTTGAATGTAATTGTATCCAAAAATGTATTCAGTGTCTAGCTGTTATGTTCTTGTGCAGCTTAGAAAATCTGACTGGCTATTTTGGGCATCTGGTTCACTCTCTCTACAACATTTTTACAAACAAGGCCATAGAAAAATGTAACATAACTTACTACGAAACCTACTAGCAACCATAGTTCACTGTTCCTTTATTGCAAGGATTAGCAAAGTATATCAGTTGATCAGTTACTTCACATCTCAGAAATGATTTGTCCTGGCTTATTATATGAGCCCAACCATATGGGTAAAAAGAGATTTTTAAATGGAAGAAATGGAAATTTGGCAGCAGCTTTGTCTTCAATATGTGGCTTTCCTTTCAAAGAAAGATGAAAATACTGTGGCAATGATGGAAGAGGTTTGAAGCAGTCAAGAGATTAAAATTGTTCTCTTGGGAGATAAAAGCACCTTTACAAAGTCATGTGACTTCTAGGTCATCCTCGACAACAAATGCACTGTGCTAAAACTCCCTTGGAGAAATACATAGTTATTAGCAGAGTGAGAATTCAGGTCTAGATCAAGCTCTACAGAATTAACCATTTAATCCTGTTTGCAGATTGAGTTTGATCACAGCTGAAAAAAGGACACTATTAAAAAGAGCCGATCCTCTTTCTGGTCTGAATTTTTCTTCCACATCTTGAATTCAATTCACTACATACAGTACATATTATCTTTATTTTAATATATCCTCATTGTCATAAGCAGTGCCCACTATATGATAGCCACAGGGCTCGAAGTGTTCAATTTAGTGCAATTCGTTTAGTTCCGAATTTGTTTTTTAACGAATTTTGACAAATTCGTTGATTCCGAAATTTCCGAATTTTTCAATTTCTGAAATTTCCAATTTCCAATTTCTGAATTTCGAATTTTAGAATTTCCTAATTTCGAATTTTCGAATTTCCGAATTTCCGAATTTTCGAAAATTCGAAATTTCAGAAATTCCGAATTTCCAAAATTCGAAAATTTTACAAAGTTATACGCTTTGCTCCTTTCAGTAGATGCAGTTGGATGTGGATGCTTTTTATTTAAACTCATTTATTTAGCTTTAAAATGTAACTACACTTTTGTTGGGAAAAAATATTGTAAGGTTTTCAACAAACGTTGTTGCAAATTACTATTATTCTGAAGAAATACAGTGGGGAAAATAATTATTTGATCCCCTGCAGATTTTGAAGGTTTGCCCACTTACAAAGTAATGAAGGTAAATGAAGGGTCTATCATTTTTATCATAGGTGTATTTTAAATGATAGAGACAGAATATAAACAAAAAATCCAGAAAAAACACGATACATATGTTATAAATTGAGTTGCAGTTCAGTGACTAAAAAAAGTGCAGAGAGATTATCCGCACACCAGTTGTTGCTCTTAAAAAAATCTTAATTTTTATTCATTCAGAAACCACAGTGTACTAATGCAGATAATATTAGTTGACACGTTTCAGCCTATGAGGACTAAGTACAGTGCCTTGAAAAAGTATTCACACCCCTTGAAATTTTTCCCATTTTGTCATGTTACATCCAAAAATGCAAATGTATTTTATTGGGATTTTATGTGATAGACCAACACAAAGTGACACATAATTGTGAAGTGGACGGAAAATGATAAATGTTTTTCCAAATTTTCAACAAATAAATATGTGAAAAGTGTGGCGTGCATTTGTATTCAGCCCCCCTGAGTCAATACTTTGTAGAACCACCTTTCACTGCAATTACAGCTGCAAGTCTTTTTGGGATGTCTCTATCAGCTTTGCACATCTAAAGAGTGAAATTTTTTGCCCATTCTTCTTTGTAAAATAGCTCAAGCTCTGTCAGATTGGATGGAGAGCATCTGTAAACTGCAATTTTCAAGTCTTGCCACAGATTCTCAATTGTATTTAAGTCTGGACTTTGACTGGGTCATTCTAACACATGAATATGCTTTAATCTAAACCATTCCATTGTAGCTCTGGCTGTATGTTTAGGGTCGTTGTCCTGCTGGAAGGTGAACCTCCACCCCAGTCTCAAGTCTAAGCAGGAAATAACATTTCTGGGGGTGTTCCGTACACCATCCATGTACAGAATGGCACCAGGTTGCCATATTGCATTTTACAGAAAATTAGAGTAGCTGCACATTGAAAAGGAAAGTTGATGTTTAACCTCCCTGGCGGTATGATTCTTTCGGATTTTAGGTGCTGAAAGCGGTACAATTATTTTGCATGGAAATTTGGCGTTTTATATTGTAGGTCTGTAAATCTTAACAATAACACACTTAAATCTGTCCAAACCAGAGTCTAGTAGATATCCCGGGTATGATAAAGTTTGAAACACAAAAACATAAATTATAATATAATAAATAAAAATAAATAATTACAAAAAATAAAAAAAATAGTAATAAAATTAATTTCCCCACAATTCACTATCGCTCAATTCTGCAAGTGTTCTAATTTACTATCGCTGTTTTCTAGCTGGTCTAAAGCCACTTTTGACGTAAAGGGACACTTTTTGGTTGCTATGGACAATCTCCAGTTTCCAGGCAGAAAGAACAGTGTATATCATGTAAAACTGCATGCAGGGCATGGGCCAGAGCACTGGGGACAAAAGGGATGTGAAATCATTTCATACAGTACTGTAATCTGTAAGATTACAGTACTGTATGTGTTATGATTTTGAAATTTTTTTGAATTTGCCGCCAGGCTCCGCCCCCGTGCGTCGCGCCGCTCGCAGGGAACGGAGCCTGGCACGGAGAGGCTTCCAAGGAGGACGGAGCCCTCGGACACTGCGGGGGACATCGCAGGATCCCGGGGACAAGGTAAGTAAAGCCGCCCCAGGATCCTGCAATGCGATCCCGAGTGTGGCTCGGGGTTACCGCTAATGGTACTGAATTTTAACCCCGAGCCACACTCGGGAATACCGCCAGGGAGGCTACTAATTCTATTTTACAATATGGCTTGTGTCGCAATAGTATATGCTATAATTTTTTTATCTGCAGTGTTTCCTGGCTACATGTCCAAAGCGGCCACACCACTAGCACTTCTGGGCTTCATTTGAGTCCCTCCACAACGGATTCTCGCCCTTAGAGGGGTGTGCCATATCCTGTTTGAATGATGATATCTCTTGTTTCAAGGAAGCCACATCCTGGGCGAGCTCCCTTATGGCCGTCTGTAAGGCCGACAGGGGCAAAGGAGCCAAGGCTTCCTCTTTCAGGTGTAGTGGTTCATGCCTCCTTATCACAGTCATGGATGTTTCTGCATCTTCCTCTTCCCATGCAACTGCATCCACTACAGTATTGTTAAATAATGTAGGGCTCGCGTGACTGGCCCGGCCTTCATTCTCACCACAAATTGATTCCTTAGTAGTTTGTCTGAAGTAGTTATATTGGCGCAGTAGTGTAAATCCTTCTTCTCTAAGCACTTACACAGGTTCTGGAGTGCTACCATAAAGCGGGTGAGGCTTTTGTCCTCTTTTTGTTAACATCACATTCTCTATGAACAGGCCCTCCAGGCACACTACATTTTGTTTCAGGCTGGCCCAGACCTCTTCCAGTAGCACCATCACCGCTCGGCTGGCGTCATCCTTCAGGCAGTTGATAGCCAGCTCTGTATTCAGCCAGGTGGGAACCTGATACAGGCATGCAGTACTCTCCAGCCTCTCCTCCAACTCAGACAGGGAGATATTGGACCCATTAAACTTTGGCACCAGGGCCAAGGCTACTCCTAACGTTGACATGATGGTCCCTGCTCCTCCGTCTGCACCGGCTGCAAAGAGGGGCATACCCTGCCAACCGCCGCCAAGTGTGAGCAGATGCAGTGTAATGCAATGGGCAGAAAACACATGCAGCCCGGGTGCAGTAACAAAAATATAGTGTAACAGAAGTCCAGCAATACACAACAGGTCCGGCAGGAAGTCAACCTGATAGGGAACAATCACTGGTCAGTCCATACCCAGAGGGGAAGCTTTCCAGGGGTTTGGAGTAGTTCCTGCACTTTCCCTACTCCTCCAGAACTTTTCCCTGGCTCTGTGCACTGTCACTGACAGACGGGTGACCTGTGCCTACCCTAGCCCCTTGCAAAATGCGTGCCAAACCCGGGAGTCATGGTCTTTTAAGTCTATATCCAGGGCAAAGATTTAAGATATCTCCTAAGGTACTATCCACAGTGTATTCTCAAAACATACAGTATATTTTGTGCATCCCCATTATACTTGTTATTGTAGCACCCTCTAGTGTAGGTAGGTAAAAACATTTTCTGGCCAGGAATAAACCTGAGTTACTGAATTGGTTCAGGGTTACTAGAGGCCAGGACTGGATGACTCATCCTGGCAGCTCTCTGATGCCTTCCCCTGGTATCTCGAAGGTTGGAGAACCTTCTGGAACTAGAGGGCAGAGGTTAGGAGGGGCTGCCTTGAATATTTATGGGCTCTCAACCAATCCCCAGAAGTGGGCTGGCAGGGAACTTGGATAACCCATAAATTGACCTGAGCCATGCCAGCAGGGGTAGTCGGGTGGAAAATGGAGAAGCAGTGCTGAGGAGAGGCTGTTGATGGCCCTTGAGGGACCCCTGCCGGGGAGGGGTTTTACCTGGGGCCCGAGAGCTCAGGAAAGCTGGCCTGGCCTGTAGCTGGCCACAGGGAAGCAGAAGGAGAGATGTAATGCTGTTCACTTCATTTGTGCTATTTTGTCAACTGAGAATTCCTGCCTTTACTGGGCCTTTGCTAAACTAACAAAATCCTGCTAGTTCCAACAGAAGTGAGCAGCAGGTGCTGTACATAGGAAACCAAGTTTGTGCAGGTGAAGGAAGAAGAGGACTTTTCTTGTAAATAGGGAGGAAGTTGTCCCTGATTCAGTGTGTTTAAACATTTTCAAGTTGGGCATCCCATAATTACCTACCCCATCCAAATTATCACCCCCTAATAAAAAAAAAAAACAACAAAAACAAGCCAAGGACTGTTTTTTGAGTTGGAGTGAATGAAGGAAATGCTATATGACTGGCTGTGTAGCAGTGAGGACCCAAGACATCAGCGACTCCTACGGTGCTAGTGCTACATTATGTTCATAGGGTATTATGACATTTATTAGAGCTAGCTGTGTATTAAATGATGGGTTGTATAAAGATATTTGTAGGGTACTGAGGGGCTCTAAACCCAAGCAACCTATATTAATCATGAATTAATATGGTAGGTTGATAATATTTCTGCTTTCAGCCACAAATGCTTCCTGTTTTGAAGCAAGAAAAAGTTGGATTGGAAAATGATTTGAAATACCTTTCTTTAGGCATCTTAATGGGTTTTAATCATTTTCCATCCCAATTCCTATCACTGGAAACTGGCAACAGAATGTGGATGTAGTCTGATTGAAAGCCACAGAATTGCTCAGTATATGGCCATAATGACAGTGATGATGATTGGTTCATGGGTGTCATATTATTCTAGGTTTGTCCTTCACCTCTTGCCTTCAGAAAGAACCCCCACAACGATGGGTATGCGAGTTGGCATCTCTGCCCAGTAATCCAATAATGCTATGCATGTGTATGGTCTTTAGGGTTGATTTACTAAAGGAGTTAATGTAAAGCTTTGTAAATAAGGTGGAACCAAGTTCATTTCAATCATCTAGCACAGATTTTTTTTAACCAGGGTGCCTTCAGGTGTCTTGAGAGGTATCTTGACAAAATACCTAGAAATTGCCCCAAAACTGTGTACAAGTGGATCAAGCCTGCCTATTAGTTACACAAAGCCACAAGTTTTCATTGTGCACCATTACAACCATTACAACACCATTCTAGCCGCCAGTGTCCTAACAACCAATGATGTCATTGGGTAAAAAGGAGGATGCCAAGCACCTGCATAGCATCCTTGTTTGCCCCTCTCCTTCCCCTTCAGTATCAGGATCATATTAGCTAAGTGAGGGAGAGAAACCGAGGTAGAAGAGAAACTTGCACCAGTGTGCAAATGTGTATTTGCTTTGGAAGAATAAATCACCACTACCGATGGGTGTCCTGCTCATGTGGCTGTTGCTACATAATTCAAAACTATTAGTTAAGTTTTGGAATGGGGTTCCTCAATATTGTGTGGAATGTTAAAGGGTGCCTTGACTGAAAAAAGGTTGAGAAACACTGGTCACAAATTAAAGCAGAACTCCAGCTAACACCTTTTAAGCAATTGCAGCAAACAGTTGTTTTTGGAATAAAGGTTTTATATAAATAAACACAAGCTGATCATTGTAAATGGTTTGTCCCAACCCTCTTACTTCCACTCATGCTGGGCAGCTTGGTCTGCTAAAGGAAGTTGAAAAATAAAACTGGAACACCAGGTAAAAGAAGAAAAAGGTAAAAACACCAGATAAAAGAAAAAGAAAAAAGAAAAAGAAAAAAAAAGCCTAAAAAACTAATGCGGTCATCACATGTAAGAACTGGTAAGCTGAAATATGTTTTTATTTTTGGGTTTATGACCACTTAAAGCTGGAGCTAGGTATATAGCTACATTTAGTGTGTTTGGCAGCTTTGCGGCTTTGTGTTCGTTGGGTTTCTCCTAAGCTCAGGACATTGATTATTTGTCTCTAGTAGTTAGTGTGAGAACTAACAATATATTGAGTTATGACTATCAATCTGCCTTGGCTAATCAATGAGGATTTTAGTCTAGTGATGTGAGCTGAGGGGGGAAGATAAATATTGTGAGCAATCTTCTAAAAGGGTCTTCCCTCCTTGGCTTTTGCCCTGAGAGGATGTAATTGAAGAGAAGGCTCTTTGCCGGGGCTGAAGCCAAGGCCCAAGGCATCTTTGCTGGCCTGTATTAGGGCCAACACTTAGGGTTGCCACCTCATCCCTTTAAAGCCGAACACATATTAATTACACAGGTTCTGTGGCTGATTAAAGTGGTAATTAAACTCACTCGGCGTCTTATCTGCATTAAATTAGCCACAGAACCTGTGCAAATTTAGTGCAAAGTGTGGCCATTTTGTAACAAGTGGTCAATCAAATCTGCTAAGTGAGTTATACCCCTAGTGTGCATCGAGGAAGTTGTGAAGTGCAGGTAATTCAACACACTGAAGATTTGTTGTCACATTGCTTACCTTATAGAATTTTTTTTGAGCACTGCATTGTTTATGGATGTATAATTGATTTATTATGTACAGTTGGATTGATTCTGCACAATTTATTTATTTTTTCACTGTATTGCTTCTGGTATGGACTATTGCTTTATTATTTTATAAACCTGGATTTGCACAGCATTTTTGTCATGAATTTAAATTTTTTTTTACATATGTGTGTAGCCTGGTCTGCAGAAATGGCAGAGTAACATCCTGCAACTAACTGCCAGTTTTCTGTGTACAGTGCTCCTATTGTTCACATTTTGGGGGAGTATTTTTGTGTCTTATCAGTGCCAGGGACGGATTACTTGCGCAACAGAAGGAGAGGATGCTGTCATAGAACATGAAGCAGCCAGTGTTAAGCCCACCTTCCATCCACTAGGGGGGTTCACTAAGGATGTGAACTGCTAGGGACTCTGGAGAGAAGTGTGGAGGATTGTGGGGGGTATAGTTTCTACAGACTGAGTTGGTTTCAGGTTCTAGAGGAAAAGACTTCAACTCCCAGAGGCACTGTGGTGCAGAAGAGGAGGAGTGTTGTAACTTTCCTGGGCTGAAGAGAGGAAGAGGGGGTGATTTGTAGAGGAACTGAGGCTGCAAGTGGTCTGCTGTACTTGAGAGAAAGGGAGACACAGTGGCAGCTATTCTGGAACATCGGAGGATGTCCTGGATGCTGGTTGAGCCTGATGCCTAATTAAGGAGATGGATGCTGGGGATACTGACTGGGGTACACCTTGACAGTAAGCAGAAAGAGATCCACAGATATCATCAAGTGGTCAGAGGCAGCTGGCCAACCCTGCGATACACCTTAATAAAAGAGGGACAGAGTTGTCTGCAAAAGACACAGACACAGTCAGCAAGCGTCTGACATCACTGAGTCAGTTTCCCCGCACTGCACAAGTGCGCGATCCCCCGTTACTGTGCAAGAGTGCCGCGATCAGTCTAAGGGCGCAACGCCCAGGCAAGATCGTGGCAAGTAGAGAAGGCAATGAAAAGCCTTCTCACCAGGGGAAACACACGTCCGCCGCTATGGGGAAGAACAAAAGCAGCCTGCGATCATACCTGACGGTGTGTCCTTCACGTGCACGGGTCGGCGAGCATACTTAACGGGTCTCTCAGACCCATCTGGTGTGCGGTACGGCCCTGATCCCAGGGGTGGCGTGCTGGTCATTTTGGAGTCCAAGGTAAGATCCAGCCTTCTTTACCTGCAGCTTACCAATGTCCCTGATCGCACTGTCTTATTTGACAGTCTGACTAATCTTCCCCCACAGGTTGTATTACTTTACAGTGCCCTCTGACTGGAAAGCCATAGGCATTGTCCGTTACAGGGTTACACCTCCCCTGCTACCTTTTGGCTGTGTCCCCTCCTTGGTGTCTCCTCCGTCCAGCTTGATTAACTACCACCCCTGGCAATGTGTTATTTGTATAGTACTTGCTGGTAAGTTTTTTCTGTTCATTCCGGTACACATTGGTTCCCTTTTTCCCTCCTTCCCTTCCCTCCTCCCCTCCCCTTCTTCCCTCTTTTCCCTTCTCCCCCTACCCTCTTTCCCCCATTCCCCCCCCTTTCCCCCCCCTTTCCCCTCCCTCTCCCCCCTTCCCCCCCTTCCCATACCCCCCCTCCCCCTTTTCCCCTTTCCCTCCCCGTCTCCCAATTGCACCACTTTAGGTTGTACTACTCGGTGTCCTCTCACCCCCATTGGGCCCGTTATAATAAATCCTATTGGTCGCTGTACTTACCATAACTTTATTTATCCCTAACTAGAAGTGGCCTTGTACAATCCCCCACGTCAGCCACGGGGGGAATTTTCTTGGCGGTCTGGGTACATACCAGTATATGATCTTCTGGGTGAGCAGTTCTTTTCACTATAATGTTTGCTGTATATTATGTTTCTGACGATGTAATTACTGTATGTTTTATCGTATTTTTTGTTTTATAGGCAGTTCCTCCTGAGGAAGCGGTTTCAATCCGCGAAACTAGTAGAGGATCAATTTGTCTATACCCCACATCAACATTTATCTCTCGGGTGATCCCGTTAGTAGTTGTCTGTAGTTGAATTTTATTTCCTGCTCTTTGTATATGTTTGTTTATATGTATTAAAATTTATATTTTTATATTAAAAATTTGTTTGTGTATCAGTACCGAGATAGTCCAGTACAAACCTAATCGATTGGTACATATCCATGGTCAGCCACAGCAACTGTCCCGACAGACCCTTCTTGTTTTGTTTTTCTTTTTAAATCATAATGACAACAGAAACTACCCAAATGAACCTGATCAAAAGTTTACATACCCTGGTGATTTTGGCCTGATCTGTTGAAACCAAACCACGGTCAGGTAGACCAACTAAAATTTCAACCACAACTGCCAGGAAAATTGTTTGGAATACAAAGAAAAATCCACAAATAACTTTTCAGGACTCTCTGAAAACATGTGGTGTGACTGTTTCAAGATGCACAATAAGGAGGTACTTGAAGAAAAATGGGCTGCATGGTTGAGTCGCCAGAAGAAAGCCAGTACTATGCAAATGCCACAAAGTATCCCGCTTACAATACGCCAAACAGCACAGACACAAGCCTCAAACCTTCTGGAACAAAGTCATTTGGCGTGATGAGACCAAAATTTAGCTTCTTGGCCACAACCATAAATGCTACATTTGGAAAGGAGTCAACAAGGCCTATAATGAAAAGTACACCATTCCTACTGTGAAACGCAGAGGTGGTTCACTGATGTTTTGGGGATGTGTGAGCTACAAAGGCACAGGAAATTTGGTAAAAATTGATGGCAAGAAGAATGCAGTATATTATCAAAAAATACTGGAAGAACATTTGCATTCATCAGCCAGAAAGCTGCGCATGGAACGTACTTGGACATTCCAACATGACAATGATCCAAACCACAAGGCCAAGTCGACCTGTCATTGGCTATAGCAGAATAAAGTGAAGGTTCTGGAGTGGCCATCTCAATCTCCTGACCTCAATATTATTGAGCCACTCTGGGGAGATCTCAAACGTGCCTTTCATGCAAGACAGCCCAAGAATTTACAGGAACTGGAGGCTTTTTGCCAAGAGGAATGGGCAGTTTTACCATCTGAGAAGATAAAGAGCCTCATCCACAAATACCACAAAAGACTTCAAGCTGTCATTGTTGTTAAAGGGGGCAATACACAGTATTAGGTACTGGGGTATGTAAACTTTTGATCAGGGTCATTTGGGTAGTTTCTGTTGTCATTATGATTTAAAAAGAGTAAACACAGTTGATTGATAATAAATAGGTTCAGCCAAACACTAAGCATGAGTGAAAATTTTTTTTTTGTGTTATCATTCATATTCTCTGAAAAAGAAATCATACATTTTGCCAGGGTATGTAAACTTATGAGCACAACTCATATATATATATATATATATCTATATATATATCTATCTATATATATATATATAGATAGATATATATATAGATAGATATATAGATATATCTATATATAGATATATCTATAGTCTATATAGATATATCTATATATACTGTATATAAAACATTTTATTTTTATTTTTTGTAGCGCTTTTTGTTGCATATGAAGGTAAATATTGCATCATTTGAAGGTTTGAAGGTGAATATTGCATTCTTTGTTATTTTCTTTTAATGGGCTATTCATGTACCTTATTTTTGGCTGGTCTGCTTTAAAGCTATTGAAAATAGTACAGCTCTATGACTCTAGCATAGTGGTTAAATTACACATTACATACACTGTAAAAATGATTTGGTTCTATATAGTGTTGTCGGATTATATCATTTTACTTTGCACACTATGATTAATTTTCTGAATAATAAGAACATTGAACTCAATGTCTCAGAGCTATTTTCATTCAATTGTTTGCAGAGGTAAATCACAAATAAGAGTGAGCTAACATACTTTGATCCATTTTTGTCATGCATACACCTTACTTTATTCTTTCAATGTATTCTCCTGTAGAAATCCAATTTGCAAAGCTGATTGCAATGGCTTTATCAAATGAGAAGAGCTCTTTATACTAACTGGTGCTTATAGAAAGAAAAAATGGAAAGATTACATAAATGTGTCAAATGTTCAAGCATTGTGTCTTTCCGCAAATTGAAATCCCAAGGATGTGCTTATTGGTCGTGTCAAAGAGTAAGTGTTTGCTTGAAAGCCCTTTAGTGTATTAATAGCTAACATTTCCATGCATGCTATTCCAGATTAATAAAACAATATCTATAGACATATTTCTATAGGAAACCTAAAGGAGATTTAAAGCTGAATTATAGAAAAAGCCCAAAATATCGCAGTTCTTTATTTAATAATACATTAAATGTATTTTTTTTTAAACAAAAGCAGTTTAAGTGACTTGGTGTCAGCCTCTTGTAGTCCCTGTATAGCAGAGCTCAGACTGGGTAATGAGCAGCACTAGGTGTCAATCAATTCATGTGTTGGTAGGAGAAAAAATCAAAATGACAAAAAGATGAGCTCATCACTGTACTGCTTTCCCTTCACTGCCCATTCGTATACAGGGGGCAGGTCTACGACAGCATAGATATACTGTAGAGGAAGTGGGTTGAATGCTGTTGAATCATTCAACTCGTGAGACTATGGTCATTCATTGGCCAAAACAAAGTACTGCAGGAGGCAGCTTTGGAGGGAATGTGAGTAATGCAGCAATTGTTTTTTTTCTTTAAATAGGTTATTCATTTTTGTTGTTAATTTTATACTGGATTTATATTTTAAATGTGTGTGTGCACTGCCAAGAGCCACAACAATCTTTTATTTCCCTCAGCTATTGTGCAGATGCATTTTACATGCTGTTATAGGTTCATTGCAATTCTGCACAGAAAAGAAAATGCTCTTCACAAATCTTTGGAGAAATATCCCCAGAGGAGACAGACGAAGTGATTGGAATTTATCAAAATTGCAACTGCCCCTTTTTGCAGGTTCATCTAATCCTCAGAATCCTGCAAAGGCCTTCCAGAAAATTCAGATATAGGAAGGGCGGTAACCTGGTCATGTCTACGGCTCCCTATCACACAGTTCAACGTCAGAAGGGGAACTCCTTGACTTGAGAGGCCTCTGTATTCCCTTGTACATTGCCTGTATACTCCAGGCAATGTACAAGGGACAGACATTCCAAGCAGTTGGTCTGCTTCAACCAATGGGAGACCCAAACACTTTACTCCATCACAGTGCCCTCCCGTATACAGGATAACTACTTCTTCCCAGCAAATCCTATTAGGATTCTCATTCTTTCTTCATTTCAGCACATTACAGGTACAGAATGTCCAGTTAGGGTCAGATTACATTTTAATAAGGATGCATTTCCAACATGGTGACTTGCAATAAGTCTCAACAGAATAAAAATCTTCCATAACTTCTACTACTCAAATGCTCACAGTGACATGACAGGGGTGCTCAGTTAGTGTCTTGAAGAGTAACACTGCTATCCTCTCTGTCCCTAGAAGGCTCTTCCTTCATTACATGGGCACTCACTGCTCAACAGTATCTTTCTTATTCAACTATGTGGTTCTTCCACTTTCCGCAAAAGGGAAAGCCATCTTTCCCTTCACCCCTGAGGGCTATCACCTTGATAGGGTTGACCATGGGTGTCTCTCTCTGCTCTACATGTCAGCTGCTGCCTCCTCTTCTCTTCCTGAGGGCCCACTTCCTGAGGGCCTAATATATATATATATATATATATATATATATATATATATATATATATATATATATACATTAGGGTTGCATCAATACTAGTATCGGTATCAGTGCCGATACCGAGTATTTGCACAAGTGTCGGTACTCGTGTAAATGCACCGATACCTGAAACCGATACTTTCAGGCTCAGCTCTTTGAGCTGTCAGTGGGTTTCCCCAGTGTTAAAGAAGTCCAGTAATTGGAGCTGTCAGAAAAAAAAAAATACCAATATTGCTCAGCCCTGAAAAACTAAAATTAAAAGAAACATTGTTTCTTTTTGTAAATTTCTGTTCTTTCATCTGCAGATCAAAAAAATGAACAAATGTTCCTCTGTTTAACCCCTTAATAACCCTTAATTTACTATAATCAGCCTTAATTAACTCTCTATTCTCCTCCATTTAATTAATATTTTCTTGTGTTTTTTTTTCTTTTGTTCACATCTATTTTATAAACGATAAACAATTAAAACTTTTTTTTGTTTGCTTTGTTAGTGAATATTTTTACACATATATAATAACATATATTTTTACATTTCACATTGAAAGGTCTCTAAATTAAAAAAAAAAAAAAATTAATTTCATTTATAAATAACTTTTCAGTGCTTTCTACCATTGCTGACAGCTGAAGTTAAAACAAGGTGGTAGGTATTGGTAATTGGTATTGGCGAGTACTAAAAAAAAAGTATCGGTACTTGTACACATTGTAAAAAAAAATGGTATTGGTGCATCCCCAATATATATATATATATATATATATATATATATATATATATATACCATGTATGTATATCATGTGTGGCCAAAAAAGCCACCAATTCTTGCAGCAATCCTGAGTCTTTACTAGGCATAGGTCTTCCCCTAGGTCAGCTTTTTCCAACCTTTTTACCCCAGGGAAACCCTTTAAGTAATTTTCAAGTCTTGGGGATTCCCTGCAAAAAACAGTTTATTTGAGGTCAAGGGGAAACTGCCCCCATACATCAGCGGCCAGTATGAAGACTTGTCCATTACAATAGTAATGCCACCCTTACAAACAGCTCTCTCTGCCAAGTGGTGTTAACCCTAGGCCCTTATGCAGACACTGTCAAATGAGAGGTCAAACAGCCCCAGCTCAGGGAACTCCTAGTAATCTTCGAAGGCACCTCAGGCTTCCACAGAACCCTGGTTGACAAAGGCTGTCCTATATGGACTCCCAAAGTCCACTACAGAGGGGAAGTCAGCCCTCTGCAGGGTTCCCTCTAGTACCTAGAGCACAGCAGTGGTCATCCAATCGCTCTGTTACTCCGGCATCACTCTGCAGCACACCTTGGAGGGGGCAGGATCCAGCAAGAAATGCCGCAACCCAACCCTTTTCTTGTTGTATACATTTTCAATGTTATTAAACTACTGACAGAAAATGTCTATTTGTAAATCTATTTAAAAACATCGCAACAAGAGAGTCTATTTTTATCCGTCACGTAAAGGTCAGCTGAAAAAAATAAACATATTTTGAGCAGACAGCTTTTATCTTTATAATCAAATAAACACAAGGGAGAGTGAACCATGGCACAGATGGAGATATATTTAGCTTGTATTTCTTATGCTGTATTATTGACAAACCGATGAACAAATACGATGATTAAAGCCTCTGGCTATGACAGGTCAGGTAAGGCACAGCAAAGCTGTGATTGAAACTGTACTGCAATCCAAACTGCGTTATGAACAAAGAAAGTTTTATGTTTGTGTTTTGTCCATTGCTTGTTTTATAGGATTATTAAAACTGGACAATGGCTAAATGCAAGGATGTCAGATCCTTTTTTTTGGTGGGGTTCTTTCTCACGAATGCTGGAAAAAGTCCTGCATGTAAGGCTTCATGTACATGGGACGTTTTTTTACAACCTCTCCTGAACGACTTAACTTGACAGACAGTAACCAACATTTAAAACGTCCGTTTTGCTGCGTTTAAATGCCGTGTTTAGCGGCGCTTTTCCACGTTCGTGTTTAGAAGCGTTTTTTTATTTCAAATAGCTTGTAAACGAAATGCGGCTAGATGCTAGTTTACACACGTTTACAAGCTGTTACAGGCATTTCAAATGCCTCTGAACATATGTCCTGAATGTATTTAACTTGACACATAGTAACCCACGTTTAAAACATCCGTTTTGCCGCATTTACATGACGTGTTTAGTGGTGTTTTGCCACGTTTGCGTTTAGAAGCGTTTTTAACCACTTGCCGACCGGCTCATGTACATATACTTCGGCACTTTAAAGATGGATATCTCGGTAACGGCAGCAGCTGCTGCACGCCCATAAGTCTTAAAGGGCCATTTTCTTCAATGTCGTTTTTTCAAATGACAATTTTTTTTTTTATTATTGCATTTTAGTCCAAATATGAGATCTGGGGACTTTTTGACCCCAGATCTCATGTTTAAGAGGACCTGTCATGCTTTTTTCTATAACAAGGGATATTTACATTCCTTGTAATAGGAATAAAAGTGACCCAATTTTTTTTTTTTTAAAAAACAGTGAAAAAATAAATAAAATCAAGTAAAATAAATTAAAAAAAAAAAAAACATTTTTTAAAGCGCCCCATCCCGACGAGCTCGCGTGCAGAAGTGAATGCATATGTGAGTAGCGCCTGCATATGAAAACGGTGGTCAAACCACACATGTGAGGTATCATCGCGATCGGTAGAGTGAGAGCAATAATTCTAGCCCTAGACCTCCTCTGTATCTCAAAACAGGCAACCTGTAGAATTTTTTAAACGTCGCCTATGGAGAGATTTAAGAGTTTGACGCCATTTCACGAGTGGGCGCAATTTTGAAGCGTGACATGTTGTGTATCGATTTACTTGGTGTAACATTATCTTTCACAATATAAAAAAAAAAAATTGGGCTAACTTTGCTGTTGTCTTATTTTTTTATTAAAAAAGTGAATTTTTTCCAAAAAAAGTGTGCTTGTAAGACCACTGCGCAAATACGGTGTGAAAAAAAGTATTGCAATGACCGCCATTTTATTCTCTAGGGTGTTAGAAAAAAAACAATATATGTTTGGGGGTTCTAAGTAATTTTCTAGCAAAAAAAACTGTTTTAAACTTGTAAACACCAAAATCTCAAAACGAGGCTAGTCCTTAAGGCCCCTTTCACACTGGGGCGGTGGGGGCATCGGTGGTACAACAGCGCTATTTTTAGCGCTGCTGTACCGTCGTTCTTGTAGCGGTATTCGGCCGCTAGCGGTTCGGTTTTAACCCCCGCTGGCGGCCGAAAAAGGGTTAAATCCACTCGTACAGCGTGGCTATAGCCGCGGTATTACCGCGGTATAGCCGCGCTGTCCCATTGATTTCAATGGGCAGGAGCGGTTTAGGAGCGGTGAATACACCGCTCCTTCCCCGCTCCAAAGAAGTGGCTCGCAGGACTTTTTTTACCGTCCTGCGAGCGCACCGCTTCAGTGTGAAAGCCCTCGGGCTTTCACACTGAACAAACAGCGGAGGCTGTTTAGGGGCGGTTTTCAGGTGGTATTTTTAGTGCAATACCGCCTGAAAACCGCTCCAGTGTGAAAGGGGCCTAAGTGGTTAAAAAAAATAGCCAAAAAATTAAAAATTCCTGTAAACGAAACGCGGCTAAACGCGAGTTAGAACGCATTTAGAAGCGTTTGGCGCTTGAAATGCCTCTAAACTCAGTTTCTGAACACATTTTTTTGCATTCTAAAAAATGCTTCTAAACTCAACTGCCTATAAACGACTATAAACGCCCCTGTATACATGTACTGAAAAGATAACATAGAGGAGAGTTCAGGAGCAGCTGAAAAAAACGCCCAACTGCTCCTAAATGGACGTTTTAAATGGGGGTTACTATCTGTCAAGTTAAATCGTTCAGGAGAGGTTGTATAAACGTCCCGTGTACATGAAGCCTTTTTACCAGCAGCAGTGTACATGAGGCCTGAAGGTAATTTATGATTTTTCCCTTAGAAAATGCTAATTAGCTGTCATGCTGATCTGACACCTTTACTGTTTTCCAAGTTATTGACCTTACTTGCAGCATGCTGTTTCTGGGTCACTAACTCAGTAAGTATTAAAATAGACCATAGCTAAATGACATTTAGCTTGTTAAATGTGTGTGTGATAGCACTGGACCGGAAGAAGTCAGACTTGGTTCTGATAAATATACAATAAAGTGAGCTTTCCTTCAAAGGAGCCGATCCATGATGAAGATATAGGGGTTGATTTACTAAAGTGAAAAAGACTGTGCACTTTGCAAAGTGCAGTTGCCCTCTTCAAGTGCAGTTGCTCCAATCATGTGCAAGCAAAAATGCAGTTTTTTTAATTTTCCTTGCACGGGATTGGGTACTCTTTGCAAAGTGAAGCCTTACCTCATTTACTAAGCTCTGGAGCAACTGCCCTCTGCAAGGTGCACAGTTTTTTTTTGCCTTTAGTAAATCAACCCCACAGTGTGTGTGGACCTTGTTCTGGCCTTAGGCTGCTACCTCTCTGATTGCAACACAATGAACATTAAGCACCTGATGTTGTATTAATGTTATACAGGTAATTATTATTTCCATACCATCCCTCTTCCTTCCCCCTACCCCCCCCCCCAAACTCCTATCGCAATTGTTTACTTTTGTTATTTTTTTTTTTATTATTATTACATGACTGTATATGACTCAAAGCTCATTTGCCACTTACAAATGTAATGTAAAAAAACCAATAAACATTTAAAAAAAAAAAAAAAAAAAAACTCATATCGTCTAAATGTCTTTTTGAAACATTTATTGGTTGAGAGCATCAAGCCAACGTGTTTAAGGATGGAAAAAAGGTGCATGGCCCTGAAACACATTATCTGCCTGTCACATCACTTTCACTTCCTTCCATCCATGTGTGCTCTCTGCTGCTACCATCGAAGCGGCTGCAGCGTTCTGTTGTTAGCTCCCATCATCTCATCCTACCTCCTGCACTCTGTCTGTTCAGCATTTGTTATAGAATTCCTGCATGTAAGTGGATATTGCTTGTTTTGTTTAAATCATTTTTTCAGTATTTTAAAGTGTTTGTTACCCCAACAGTTCATATTCCTGATATATGGCTGCTGTAACATGTACTTGTTAGAAGAAGTCTCCTGTTCTCTTTGTATTGCTTCCTTCATGTGAAATTCCTGCCAGTCCCTATGCTTTCCTATGATAAACTGACCACACTAGGCAGGGGAACACACAGTGGTCAGTTCTCTAGCTGTGCTGGGAACCAGTGGCAGCTGGTGGTATATTTTTTGGGGGGAGGGGGCAGCAAACAATCCACCCAAAGCCACCCCCCTCCCCCCGGTCGGTCGCCAGTCCTGTACTTAATCTATCTAGGTCTAGATAGATATCCAGGCAGCGCTTCCTCCAGGCGGTGGCTTCACCCTGCATCTTCTCCTCCTGGTGCTTCACAGCGACTTCCCCTGCGTCTCCTCCCTCCTCCTCCTGGCCAATCCGGTGACGGGAGGAGAATCAAGAAGACAATAGCAAATATTAATTCACTATTGTCACAAAACCTTTTTTAATAAAACCCTTAGGCTCTAATCGCATGGTTCTAAAAAAAAAAAAAAACATTGGAATCCATGTGTCCAGCGACCCACATGTAGATTAGGGGGCCGGACACATGGATTAGGGGCCTCGTTTGGACAGGCCGCTACTGCGCCTCCAATCATCAGACTTGTCCTGACCCCCCCCCCTCTGCACAGCCTGTCACTGGGAAGCTCAGTGTGCTGCTGCCTCTCCTCCTTCAGCTCTTACGCAGCTGAGAACAGGTGCATAAGAGCTGAGGGAATATGATTATAAAAAAGGTATTTATAATTTTAAAAAAAGTATATATATATATATATATATATATATATATATATATATATATGTATGTATGTGTATATATATATATATATATATATATATATATATATATATACACACACACACACACACACACACACACACACACACACACACACACACACAATTGTTTTTCCTTTCATTTCTATTTTAAACTGAATGGGTTGTTTTACAAGGGGATCGTTTACAATCACTTTAACATTCTCCTGCACACGGTTCTTCTTTTTTTTCGGTGTTTCAGGGAAAAGGCCTCCCACCTCTGCCTCTCTGTAGCCACTTCTGGATGATATGCCCACCAACAATAGCTGCTTGCCATTTCTCAGGGCAGATTTCCTGATGATGACTATACCTGCCTATTTTGAGCCACTGGTATTTTCCATTAGTGGCGACTGGTGCTCAAAATTTTTGGGGGGCGCAAGCAAACTAAAAAATTCTTTAAAAAAAACACCAAATGCAGCCACTATGCCCATCAAATGCAGCCACTGTGCCCATTAATTGCCACCACTGTGCCCATCAAATGCAGCCACTGTGCCCATCAAATGCAGCCACTGTGCCCATTAAATGCCACCACTGTGCCCATCAAATGCAGCCACTGTGCCCATCAAATGCAGCCACTGTGCCCATTAAATGCCACCACTGTGCCCATCAAATGCAGCCACTGTTCCCATCAAATGCAGCCACTGTGCCATCAAATGCCGCAACTGTGCCCATCAAATGCCACCACTGTGCCCCTTCAATGCAGCCACTATGCCCCTCAAATGCAGCCACTGTTCCAGTCAAATGCCACCACTGTGCCAGTCAAATGCAGCCACTGTGACCTCCGCCCGCCTGCTCGCTGACTGTCCGGCACTTACCCCATCTTGGTGGGGGATCAGGCAGCAGGTGATGGCGGCGAGCTGTGGGATAGTGGGATGAGCAGCGGGTCAGGCGGCGGTTCCTGTGTCCTCCATTTGTCTCTTCTTCCTTCCTGCTAGGCGTCCAATCAAAGCGCTTGTGCCTTCAGCCAGTCAGATGATGGGTATTAGACCCAAGTCTCCTGATTGTCTGAGAGGCGGTTCAGTGTTAGAAAAACGAATATTCATTTGCTTGTCTAACACACCTGGGTGGACTCCAAGCGCAATGCTCTGAGTCCACCTTTTTTGAAGCCTATTAGAGCCTATGGCTCTAATCAGGTGCTTAAAAAAAAACACCCTCATCGCTGTAATTCATGCGCCTGAATAGGGGGTGGCTACAGCGACCATGGATAAATTCATGCAATGCATGAATCTATCCATTCTACACAGAGGGGGTGGCATGACAGAGGGGGCGGCGCCCAGAGGCACCCCTAATAGATGGGCCGCCACTGTTTTCCATCAACACAGGGGAACAACAGGAAAACAGGGACAGAGCATTGTCACCCTATAAAAGGAGCAGGATCACCAGGTATTATTTGAATGCAGAAGTGTAGCTAGGATTGTGAAAGACCTGGAGCACCCTTAGGCACCCTGAGAGGAGCAATTATGCAGCATGCTTAGCAAATGGTGGATTTTGCCATATTAGACTGATTGTGGGAAGGGCTTAAAGGGGTATTTTTTGAAAAAGTGATAAGGTGTTTTCTGAATACAGGTGCTGCCAAACAACCCCCTGTGTTCAGTGTAGAGAGGGGAAGCCACTGGAGCAGGATCCAGAAGATAGCAGCTATCACTGTATGTAGTGCGGATAACTACAGTATGATGATGGATAATGTTAAAGTAATGCTCACCCACTAATAACAACCAAATGCCTTCAGTTAAGTGCAATTAATAGATAAATAAATATGTTCATATATATATATATATATATATATATATATATATATACAGTGCCTTGCAAAAGTATTCACCCCCCATGGCTTTTTTCGTGTTTTGTTGCCTCACAACTTGGAATTAACATGGATTGTTTGAGGATTTGCATCATTTAATTTACAGAACACGCCCACAACTTTAAAGATTTTTTTTTTTTTTTTATTGTGAAGCAAACAACAAATAGGACAAAATAACAGAAAAAGTCAATGTGCATAACTATTCACCCCCCTAAAGTCAATACTTTGTAGAGCCACCTTTTGCGGCTATCACAGCTCCAAGTCGCTTTGTATAAGTCTCTATGAGCTTGCCACATCTCACCACTGGGATTTTTGCCCATTCCTCCTGGCAAAACTGCTCCAGCTCCTTCAAGTTGGATGGTTTGCACTTGTGAACTAATAATCTTTAAGTATGACCACAGATTTTCTATTGGATTGAGATCTGGGCTTTGACTAGGCCATTCCAACACATTTCCATGTTTCCCCTTAAACCACTCAAGTGTTGCTTTAGCAGTGTGTTTGGGGTCATTGTCCTGCTGGAAGGTGAACCTCCGTCCTAGCCTCAAATCACACACAGAGTGCTACAGGTTTTGCTCAAGAATATCCCTGTATTTAGCACCATCCATCTTTCCCTCAACTCTGACCAGTTTCCCAGTCCTGACTGCTGAAAAACATCCCCACAGCATGATGCTGCCACCACCATGTTTCACAGTAGAGATGGTGTTCTTTGGGTGATGTGATGTTTTGGGTTTGCGCCAGACTTTGCGTTTTCTTTGATGGCCAAAAAGTTTTAGTCTCATCAGACCAGAGCACCTTCCTCCATACATTTTGGGAGTCTCACACATGCCTTTTCCCAAACTCAAAACGTGCCATTTTGTTTTTTGCTGAAAGTAATGTCTTTCTTCAGGCTACTCTGCCATAAAGCCCAACTCTATGGAGCGTACGGCTTATTGTCGTCCTATGTACAGATTCTCCAGTCTCTGCTGTGGAACTCTGCAGCTCCTCCAGGGTTACCTTAGGTCTCTGTGCTCCTCTCTGATTAATGCCCTCCTTGCCCGGCCCGTGAGTTTTGGTGTGCGGCCGTCTCTTGGCAGGTTTGCTGTTGTGCCATGTTCTTTCCATTTGGTTATGATAGATTTGATGGGGCTCCTAGGGATCGTCAAAGATTTGGATATTTTTTTTATAACCTAATCCTGACTTGTACTTCTCAACAACATTGTCCCTTACTTGTTTGGAGAGTTCCTTGGTCTTCATGGCAGTGTTTGGTTAGTGGTGCCTCTTGCTTAGGTGTTGCAGCCTCTGGGGCCTTTCACAAAGGTGTGTCTATGTAATGACAGATCATGTGACACTTAGATTGCACACAGGTGGACATCATTTCACTAATTATGTGACTTCTGAAGGTAATTGGTTGCACCGGAGCTTTTTATGGACTTCATAACAAAGGGGGTGAATACATACGCACATGCCAATTATCATTTTTTTATTTCTGAAAAATAGTTTTATGTATATATTTTTCTAATTTTACTTCACCAACTTAGACTATTGTGTTCTGATCCATCACATATAATTCAGATTAAAAAAACATTGAACTAAAGGCTGTAATGTAACAAAATAGGTAAAAAGCCAATACTTTTGCAAGGCACTGTATATATATATATATATATATATATATATATATTTATATATACAGAAAAAAACAAAAAACACTTATATAAAGTGCTAGTGCTTCAAATGATCAGTGACTTAATTAATCTATGTGCAATATAATAAGGTGGTCTATAAAAAAAGTCCAAAGATGGTGTCAAAAAATCCTATTTAGTAAAGTGCCAGTGCTCAAAAAAGTGCTCAAATTGTGCTTTCTTCTTATATGAAATAAAGTGCTTCTCTACCGCCAACATTCCAATTTTGTGCAAATTTTGTGCCCCGACCCCAATAGGTCCAAACTCGCCAAATGGAGATGACCCCCTTTAGAATATGCCAGAGTGGGTCTGCAATGCTTTTTCTGACACAAAACCATAGAACAGCTCTCATATGGGGAAAGGATCAAACTTAAAAGGGATTTCATAGAGCATTCAATTTGTTTATTTGTTTAAAATCCATAAAAAATGCATTCATATATATATATGAATGTATTTACTTATCCATTAATTGCACTTAACTGAAAGCATTTGGTTGTTATTAGTGGGTGAGAGTGACTTTAATATTATCCATCATTGTTTAATGTGTGTATACATTGAGTAAGCACAGCTACCCACAAGCCTATTATTTATTTAATTTAAATTTGCTGCGCAGGTAATTATATCATTATCATCTACAGTAATATTCAGCATCTCCAGAAGCCTTCTAAATACAAAATATAAATATATACATCTTGGCAAGCTGGACCAATGTAAGTTGGCAATAAAGATAATTCTAGGAGTTCCACTATAAGCCTTCAGATTTACATATATTTTAAATTCGGAGATGACCAAGAAAGCAGCTTTTTCAAAATAGGATTATCAATGAAAAGCCAAAAAATGTATATCATGACAGGTCTTCTCTAAATAAGCTTGGTATCACAGAGTTCATTACATATATGTTTACGAGTGTTGCCTAATGCATGAAATGTAATTGACGCAGGTTTAGTCCAGTATACGGTAATTAGATGTAATTTTGGTCATTATCAGCTATAACTGCTAAAAGCCTAATTTTAATTTATTGTGAGTTTTATTCATTATAACAAAATGACCGCTGTTCTTTGGCAATACAGAAACACCTGAACATAAGCCTAATTAGACCGTACAATCACTTCAAACAGTATGATTGACAGTTGCATTTTTTTATTGAAGCCTAGTAGAGCCTTGCATTTTTTTATTGTATGGCTGTATTGTGCTATTGTTAATGGCTTACAAAACCTGGTTTACTTGAGGAATGCATTGTTCTATGAACTGCGGATCTTCTTCCTGCGTAATACATTCTTGTACTGCTATACAAATCACCACAACAAAGAAAATAAAACCCTTTTACACTGAACTCCCACTACTATTAGCAGGCTTAAAGTAAACGTAAAGCCAATAACTAAAATCTCATATAAGCTTTAAAGTGTATGTCAATTCTAAATCTATTTTTTCTTTTTTTTATTAATTTCTTTTTATTGAAAATTTCTTTAAGCAGTACAAAACAGGGCCATTGGGGCATACCCCGGCCAACCGGTGCACATATTCATGTGCATAACATAGTACTACTAACAGATTCTCTAAAATCAACATAACTAAACACAACACAGTCGCTGCTCAGGTAAAACATGGTAGGATGTTGATATGATATGATACTCCTTGTGGAGTTGTCTCCCGGTTTTAGTTATTGACCCTGGACTCTATATGGACATTTGAGAATAGATGTAGAATAAATGTAGTTGTTTTGATTTTTAGGCGAGCATCCTGACTATCCATCTGGGGTCTAGGCCTCAGCGCTCAGTAAAGCTGGACAGAGATAGAGGAGATCTATCTAGGTTGATCCCCTAAGGGCTGATCATCTGTTGTGGAATCTGAGTCTATCCACAAATGCTAGACCTTGTCATATTTTTTGGGGCATCCTCGGGACAGATATGTTGCTTTATAGAGGGGTATCATTGCGTTAACTAGTTGCTTCCATGAGGACAGTGTGGGGGGAGTGGTTGACTTATACTTTAGTACTATGGCTTTTCTTGCATAGAAAAGGATACCTATTAGGGTGTGTGTTGCTTTGGCAAATGCCAGTTGTTCCACTAGGCCAAGGAGGCAGACACTAATTGTCAGAGGAATAGGAATAGTGTTCAAACTATGAATGAATTGATTTACCTCCCACCAATAGTCCTGAATTTGTGGGCAATCCCAGAATATATGCGTGAAATCTGCAGGAGTACCAGAGCATCTCCAGGAGCTGGCCGACACGGCTGGGTATATGTGGTGGAGGCGCTGGGGCATATAGTAAATGCTGTGTAGGATTTTGAATTGGATCAGTTTATCCCTAGTAGCAACCAGTGGCTGGAATGGATAGTCCCACATGTCTTCCCAGTCCTCGCTGTCCAGTTCCTGCACCTCCGCCAGCCACAGATCACGCAGACCATCCAGTCCGACCTGGATGGATGGTAGAAGTGCTCGGTAAATTTGGGATAATGGTTTTAAGAGATCAGCATCTTCTAGAAGGGTCTCTATGTCGTCATATTCCAGCCGAAGCTGAACTGATTTGAATTGTGAGTCAAAGGCATGGTGGAGCTGCAGGAACCTGAATAAGAAAGAGTTCCGAAGTTGGAATTTATTTTTCAGCCTATCAAATGTAAATAACCCTGACCCATCACAGATATCCCTCAAATACTTGATGCCCTTACTGGCCCACAAACCCAGGTCTTGCAGAGAGAGGAATTCTTTCAATCTTGGGTTACACCAAAGCAGTGTATTAGGGGACCATTTGGCCTTTACCAAATTAGGCTTAATCACTACCATATGCCAAGCCTGAATAATTGCTTTCATCGCCAGTGTTAAAGGTACTGGAGAACCCCCCGACCCCCTATAAAGGACGTTGCGAAGGGCCTCAAAGGATCCCAGTTGGGCTGCCTCTAGGACAACTGACGCATTGGTGTCATCTGGTGTCATCTGAGACCAACCAGTTATGTGCATGAGTGAGCATTGCCGCTAAATAGTATGTGTGAAAGTCTGGACAGGCGAGTCCCCCCTGTGTCCAGGGCCTATGCAAGATTTTCCTACTGAATCTAGCCGGCCGTGATTGCCATAAAAAGGAGGCCACTGTGGAATCCAATTGCTGGAAAAGAGTCTTAGGTATCCAGACCGGGGAGTGTCGTAAAATATACAGCAAGACCAGGAGTAATTTCATTTTAATTAGGTTAATTTTCCCTATAAGTGATAATGGGAGGTTCGACAAGGCCTTCAGTTTCAGTTTGCAGAACTGCAGCACTGGGGATAAGTTAAGATTTCTAAAGTCCTGGGTATTGGAAGAGATATTGATTATTTAATGGTACTTGCCCATTGTAGAGGTGAAGCAGGATCACTCAGCTTTTTTGCCCCAGGATCTATGGGTAGAATAATTAATTTGCTCCAGTTGGTTCGGAGGTCAGAGAGAGTCGCAAAGCGGTCCAGAAGCCGGAGCACCCCAGAAAGCGAGGGACCAGGGTCCCGGAGGAAGAGGATTAAATCATCCGTGTACAATGCTAGTTTCTCGACCACCGAACCAACCTGGATTCCAGACACCTCGCTGGATCTCCGCAAGGCCTCAGCCAAAGGCTCCATCACCAGGGCAAACAGCGCAGGGGAAAGAGGACACCCCTGTCTTGTCCCCTTCCTAATTGGAAAAGATGGCGAAAGCCTCCCATTTAGTTTAATTTGGGCCTTGGGAGTCTTGTATAATAAGCCGATCCATTTCCGGAAAGCTGGGCCAAAGCCAAAGTCCTCCAGAACCTGCATCATATAGGACCATCTAACAGTATCGAAAGCCTTTTCGATGTCAAGGGATACCAGGACCCGGGAGGCATTCTCCTCAGGTGGGAGCTGGAGATGCGTAAAGACTCGCCTAAGGTTTATGTCCGTGGACTTGCCAGGCATGAAGCCGGTCTGATCTGTTGACAAGGGATGGTAGGACCTTCATGAGTCTATTGGCTAGCACTTTGGTTAGTATCTTAAGGTCGTAATTCAGCAGTGAAATGGCTCGATAGGATGAGCAGCAAGTGGGGTCCTTCCCTGGTTTGAGCAGCAGCATTATATGTGCCTGATACATACTATCTGGCAGTCTCTCGGATTCCAAGCAATCTGCGAACAACTGAGTTAGTTTGGGGACCAGTATGGCAGCACGTGTCTTGTACCATTCCCCAGGTAAACCATCGGGGCCCGGGGATTTGTTGTTGGGCAAGGAGTAGATTGCGTTTTCTATCTCTTGTCGTGTTAAGGGTTTATCTAGTGTATCCCTATCCTCCTCGGATAGGAGAGGTAAGGTGAATCCCCTCAAATCCTCCAACAAGGCATCAGCCGAGTCAGAGAATGGATCATCATACAGGTTATTGTAAAAGAGATGAAATTTCCTTAGTATACCTTCGGGGTCTGTAACCTTGCAGCCAGTGGAAGTCTGTATTCTAGGGATCACTGTCTGGAGTGTGGGCTCTGCCACCAGGTTGGCCAGTAGTTTGACATTTTTGTCCCCTGATTTGAAAAGCTTGGCTGCAAGCTTCCGTGCATCAGAGTGAACCAGCAAGGTGTAATGGAGCTTCAAATCTCTTCTCGCTTGGGCTAGAGTCAAATAATTTTCGGGTGTTGGACTCATGACCCATGAAAAGTTCCAGTGCCGTCCCTTGACACTGTTCCAGTTGTGCGGTCCATGATGCACTGCCTTGGGCATGAGCCTTACCTGCCTCCCAGACCACATCAAGGGAAGATGACCCCTCATTAAGCGTCCAGTATTCTGTGAGTTTGGGTTCAACTAATTCCTGGATTTGAGGATTGACTATCCAGTGGGATGCTAGCCTCCAGCATCCCGGCTCACGGGAGGTGCTGAGAGTCAAGCCCAGCTCCAGCGGCGAGTGATCTGAGAGACCTGCTGGGAGATAGGAGACCGTCCCAACCTGAGACAGAGCAGAGGCAGACCCAAACAGAAAGTCTATGCGAGACCCTGATCTATGTGAAGCTGAGATATGGGAATAAGACCTATCCTCCGGGTGTCTCCACTGCCAGACCTCCAGGAGACCAAAGGTCTCGGCCCAAAGGGTCAAATCAGGGGGGGGAGATCTAAGGGGGTTAGTAGTGTCCTTGGTATGATCTAGGATGGCGTTGAAGTCCCCTCCAACTATTATATTGCGGACTTGGAGGGGGGGGCTATTTTTGTAAGAATGGTGTACAAGATGGTAAAGTCAAACGGAGGAAGGACGTATACATGGATTATCGCCCAGCGTTGGGCATACATCTCAAGAATTAAGATGATGTACCTTCCCCCCGGATCAGTGAGGACCTGCTCTACCGAGCAAGGGAGTGACTTGCTCAGCAGAATAGTCAGGCCTCTCGCATAGGAGAAGTAGGTGGCCTGAAACCATTGTTTTACCCATGCCCACTTGAGAGTAAGGATTTTACTACCCAGTAGGTGAGTTTCTTGGAGAAACAAAATGTGAGGTTTATGAGACTGCAGAAACTTAAACATCAACGATCTTTTCACCTTGTCATTCAGCCCTCTAATATTTCAAGATATCAACTTAAAATCTATACTCATTTAGGATAGAGAAGCTTAATGACAGTAGGAGCACAAAAAAAAAACCATACCCATCAGTGTCCTGTCCATAGGTCGGTTGCAGAGGCGGTCCAGATGATACAGCTGTCCAAGAATTCTGGGGAGGAAAGAGGTAAACAGAAGGAAAGAACAAAATAAAGACAACATAGTCCAGCAAGAGAGATGGTGTGGAACCCGAGCAGGTGTGGTAGTCAACTAAAAGCACAAGTACAAGTAACGCCCTACCGCCTGGCATAACCCCAACTGTTGCCAAGGCAGTTTCTCACCCTAAACTTGATAGAAGATGTCTCCTACTGGAGGCTCAGATTTCCTGAGATAACCCCAGCTTGTGTTCAGCCTATAACAGTAGGCGATGGTTAGGGAATTTGTATCCCAACACAGCAAGGAGGACCAGGCGATCCGGAGCCGTTGTATAGTTCCTCCGAGTAGTGGAGTTTCTCCAGATATGTGGATAGCACCAGGCCCTCCACTCCTTAGAGAGAAAAAAAAATTGGAAAGAAAGAAACTAGAACCAAAAATCTGGTAGGGGTTCACGTGTAGAGGTACATTTGAGGCAACTCCGGCGTTTACAGGAAGTTTAGTAGGATAAAGCAAACAAGGATGTGGAAGATCCGTGCATCAGATGAATTAAGGAGAAGGAACTTTTAGCGCAAGCTGGTCAGCCAGTCGTCAGCATCTGCTGGGTTGTCAAAGAAGCAAGTCGTTCCGTTATGTTGGACTCGTAAGCGGCTTGGGTAGAGCATGCCATATTTAATGTTCTTATCTCTGAGTCGCCTGCGGACATCATTGAAGGTTTTCCTCTTTCTCTGCAGGTCAGTCGAAAAGTCAGGGAAAAGAAGAATAGAGGAGTTACCACGTTTGAGTGTGGAATGTTTGCGGGCTTCTGAGAGAATCCTGTCCCTGTCCCGATAGTTGAGGAAGCAGACCAAAAAAGGCCTGGGAAGATTTCCTGGGATGGCTTGGCCCGTGGGTACCCGGTGGGACCTTTCAACCTGGTATGTAAGGGGAAATTCCGTGAGGCCCAGCAGGTTTTTAAAGAACTCTTCCGCAAAAACAGCAGGATGGTCCCCCTCTTCTCCCTCAGGCAGACCCAGGACTCTGATATTATTGCGCCTCAGTCTATTTTTAGCATCGTCTGATTTTGCGACAAGGGACTGTACTGTGCGCTTCAGCTCAGCAATGGAGGTGGCATGGGTGGCCGTCAGATCTTTGGTGGCTGATACTCTGGACTCAGTTTCAGTCATACTCCCCCTTATTTTGTCGAGATCGTTCCATATGAGGTTGCACTCCTCAGTGAGGTGGTCAATGCGCACCAGCAGTGAGGTCCTGCTTTGCTCGATCGCAGCAAGGATCGAGGCCGTACTGTCTTGAGGCAATGGGGCTGACCCTTCCGCCATTGCAGCCTCGCCAGGGTCCATTTCCAAGTCGCCCAGCAAGGCCCTAAGCCGCCCTACCAATACTGGGTCCGTTCACGGGGAAGATGGCAGCGGCGGCCGGAGTGGTGTGTTGGTCTTCGCGGCTTTGGAGGACCCCTTCCCCTTTTTGGAGGAGGAGAACATCTGGCAGTTCAGGGATGGGATAGTTGTCCGTGCCCAGATGAGCGTTCAGGAGACAGTTAATGGACAACCAAGCTGGCAGCAGGCGCTGAACCCCAGGAGACTACACGTTGGTCAGGTTGTCAGTGTTTGCCAGCAGCCTCTCACTTCACAGCAGACACGCATGCAGAGACAAGGTGGTGAGGATGTGATGCTGGAAACACCAGAGTGAGGAAGGCCTAGAGCAGCCAGCTCAGGTAAGCAGTCTCTGCTGAGTTGGGCAGCACACCAGGCCCTGGCAGAGGTGTGGATGGGTGGCAGGGCGGGAGTAGGCAGAAGATCCACGCACCTGGGTTCGGGCAGGCCGGTTCACAGGCCTCACTAGGCCGCACCAGGCCCTGCTAGGCCGTGGCCGCCACGGACGTCCCTGGCAGCCGAACGGACCTCCGGACTGTGCTAGGCAGGTGGATGGGCAGGCAGACGTGGATGGGGAGCCGTCCCTTGCCTCCTGTCCGGCCGGGATCAGTTCTCCACAGAGTGTCACAGGCCGGCAAGATGGCGGCGGCCGCAGGATCATGGAAGCCATCTTGTTTAGGTGAATCCGGGCAGAGGAGTTCTGCAATATTGGTCCAGGATAAGGCAGGGGACCTAGAGGAACAGGGAAAATCTAAATAAGTGCGCTTACAGCCTGTATGCAGAAACTGGTGACATTAAATGAATAAAAATTAAATTAATTGAACGTGCATAAATAAAAATATGATCAAAATAAATGACATAAGAAGAGTGTGCACTTGTGTGCAAAACACATGTATAAACCATTCAAATATAACCTGTACTGAATGAATAATCACACCAAACTATCTCTAGACAGAGCGAAATTCATTAGTGGTGAAAATACGTGAAGAAAGTGATTATAGTCCACAGACTTAAGAGCAAAAAAAGTTCCATGGGTGTGTGTCAACTCCATGAAAATAGGGAAACACATCCACGTTCAGTCCCGCCGTGTCCCATATAGGTGAAGGGAGAAGAGAGGAGTATAAAGATGTAACTCTCTGCCAATCCGAAGAAATGCTAAAGATGGACCCTTACCCTTAATGGTGGACCTCCCTAATAGCAAGGTCTTTCAGGCGAGCAGATTCAGCCCTCTGCGGGGACCGTGAGGTGATGGCGTCCAACACAGCTAATGCGTCCAACGTCTCTAACCTGGTGTAATCCAAATTGTCCACCCGGTGTGGGGGGAAGCGCCCACTCCTCAGGAGATTTACAGCCTATATGGGGGGTCTTCTGATTCGGGAGAGGTTGAACCCAACAGGATGGATGGATGGAGGAAAAATAGAAAGACCTAGAGGAACAGGCTGGCAGTGTTTCAGCTTGTTTTAACAAGATAGATTCTACATAGGATACCCGGAGCTCCCCAGAACACGTCCGCCGACTCTCACATCCGGACACGCCCCCCTAAAGCTATTTTTTCAATATGTTTGGCATCATGCCTCACTGTATACAGCTTTCAATGAATCTGTTGCAAAGTTTCTTACCTGGAGATCCTACCCGTAAGTGCACTTCCTGCTGCAGGCTGACAATAATTAGCCACTGCTTCATAATTAGCGGCAGTGTTGCCAGCCTACCAGGCAAGCTGATTGTTGGGCTGGCTGTAGGAGGGCTCCCTAGAGGCAGGTAAGCTAGGTCAAGTCCCATGTCAGGGGCCTCCTGTGGAACCATGAATGACAAGGGGTTTGGGTTACTTACCCCTGTACCCACTGTGGAACCGCCTGCTATCTTATAATTATAGGGCCACCAGGATCACATACCGGTCTCTTGCCCAAGTCATATTTCAGGCCCATCAGGGTTACTAGCCCTTACGCAAATTAAGGATAACACAAGTCCCAGCTTACTCAGTAATGGAATGTCTAGTTGGTTGCAGCTTTTTTGAACACTATACTTAACAGGCATTCCTTTACAAAATCCAGCTAGTGGTATAACAGTTCTTCTCATAGTAAGTCACATTATCCTGCATAGAGGGGTTGGCTTCCAATACTCTGGGTCTCTGCATGTCTTTTGTCACAGTCTCAATAAGGTTCACTTCACAGGCCCAGGCTGGGGTCCACAGAGGGGAAAACAAATGGATCCTAATCCACCATGAAAATTAGTACTTCAAGGCTGTCTCTTCCTATACACAAAGTACTAGCATCTCTTTCCCCTTTAATAAACCCTAACCGAAGGAGGAAGACTCTGACTGGCTGGAGACAGGGTGGTGACCACTCAAAAAGAAACACTAACCCCTTCTTACAAGCCTATCTTATAGACCTGATAGGCAGCCTAACCGCCAACTAAAATTGCTTACATGGCAGGCTGACATACAGTGATGTTGCACCCAGGGCACATGACTCATATCTGATGTTTAGTGCCCTAGGTCCGAAGCTGCAAACTGCCAAACATTACTTTCCACTGCTCACAGAGCTTACATCTCTGCCCTCACATGTCATATTGCTTGTGGGCAATTCTCCGGGCAGACCTGGGTTCTTGGGGAGGGAAGTGCCCCCCATCTCCAAGCTCTCATGTTTGTATTTCCCAGGAGGAATAGGCACAGAAAACAAGCACCTCCACTGGTGTATGAGGATGCTGCTGATTGATTGTAAAAAGGAGGACAGCAAGAGTGAGATTCCAAGCAATGACCACCAGTTTCAGTAAGGGGAAATGCTGACCACCAGTGCAAGTAAGGGGACACACAGCCCACCAATGTAAGGAGACACGCTGACCACCGATATGACTAAGGGGCACACAGAACACTAATAGAGCTAGAGGGGACACACTGACCAACAATATAAGGACACCAGCCACTAATGTAAGTAAGGGAACACGCTGACCACAAATATAAGTTAGGGGTAAGCACTGACCCCCAATATAAGGGGAAACATTGACTACAAATATAAACTCTGACCACCAATGTAAGGGGGCACACTGATTATCAATGCAAGGGGTATACTGACCACCAATGTAAGGGGGGCACTAAGAGAACCAATGTAGGGGACACACTGACTACCAACGGGGACACACTGACCACCAATATAAGAGCACACATTGACCATCAATGTAACAGGGCACTATAGTGACCACTAAAATAGGTGTCGCACTGAGCATCAATGTAAATTGCACACTGAGCCTTAACCACCAATGTAACACCACCAACTGTGGAAGAGAGTTTCACATCCCTACCACTCTAACATCTTACACAGTTTGAAATTGAACTGCCTTTTGTCCAACTTCATTGTTCAGCATCGTGTCATTTTTAGAGACCTTAGGTTAAATAGTTTCCTCCCAATGCTAGAGTCACCATTCGAAGACTGTATTATGCGATCATATCCCTTTCTTCTCCAGGGAGAATATATTTATTGTTTGTAGATGTTTTTTCATAACTGAGGTCCTCAAGCTCATTTATTAGCTTGGTTGCCTTTCTCTGGACCCTCTCCAGTTCAAGAACATCCTGCCTGATGATTGGTGACTAGAACTAGATAGCATGAACCAGAGTTTAGTAACGTGATAGAATTATGGTTTTATCTCTTGGGTAAATACCCTTTTTAATGTATGCTAATAGTCTGCTCATCATGCTTGCTGCAGCTTGGAATTCCAAGCTTTTGTTGAGTCTGTGATCTACCAAGACCCCCAGATCCTTTTTCATATTTCATTCCCCCCCCCGGAGGTTCTCCCCAGTGTGTAATTGCATGCATATTTTTAGCTCCTAAGTGCATTACTTTACATTTTTCAATATTAACCCTCATCTTCTACCGAGCTTCTCCCATCCTTTGGAACTCCCTACCCAAATCTGTCCAACTATTTTCCAATCTATCCATCTTTGGACGATCCTTGAAAACCCTTCTCTTTAATGAATAATAAGAAAAAAACCCACGCCGTGGAAAAAACTATAATAATTCTAAATATATGCAAAATGTATATATGTGTATATGTTTACACATACACATGCATGTACATATGCAGTAGGGCTGCCGCTATAGTGTAAGGTGAATACCCCGAATAATGACAAAAAGAAATTTATACTCAGCGCTGCCTCTCTAAATCATAAATGTACATCTACCCACATCAAATGTGTATCATAAAACAACATATACAACAAAGTGCCGATATAGTGCCAACAATTGCATACAATCAAGTTCAATAAAGTGCAATAATAAGGTGCAATCAATAATGTTCATCTATTGTGAGGTATGGGGCTGGTGACACGTTAATGCAATCTTGGTGACTTCCTGTGCTCCCCTCCTAGGTCCCCACTCACCAAATAGAGATGATAAATACGCCTGTAGATATTAGGATGGTGTCTCCTGTCCAGCAGATATGTAGATAGTTGTGCCTCAGAGAATTGGATATCCTCTCCTTCACCGTTTATTGTAGGTCCTACATGCTTTAGGTGATCGTAGTAATGACGTAGGGAAGCTTCTGATGACGCCCAGTGGGAGGGGCGCAACATGTCAAGCTAAGGATAATCTGTGAAGGCTGTTTGGATGCCAAGGCGGCAATTTTTGCACATTTAAAGATTTCTGATGTAAGTGTAATGATTTTAAACCTTTTAATAAACCTTGCAGTATTACACTATATGTCCCTTCTCTCTTCACTTGTCCAAAACGTCATTACTTCGATCACCTCTGACCGAGTAAAGCATGTAGGACCTACAATAAATGGTGAAGGAAAGGATATCCAATTCTCTGAGGCACAACTATCTACATATCTGCTGGACAGGAGACACCATCCTAATATCTACAGGCGTATTTATCATCTCTATTTGGTGAGTGGGGACCTAGGAGGGGAGCACAGGAAGTCACCAAGATTGCATCAACGTGTCACCAGCCCCATACCTCACAATAGATGAACTTTATAGATTGCACCTTATTATTGCACTTTATTGAACTTGATTGTATGCAATTGTTGGCAGTATATCGGCACTTTGTTGTATATGTTGTTTTATGATACACATTTGATGTGGGTAGATGTACATTTATGATTTAGAGAGGCAGCGCTGAGTGTACATTTCTTTTTGTCTTTAAAGAAACCTATCCTGCTTTTAACTAATACACTGGGGGTTATTTACTAAAGGAAAATCCACTTTACACTGAAAGTGCACTTGGAAGTAAAGACGCTGTAGATCCGAGGGGGACATGCAAGGAAGATAAAAAACAGCATTTTAGCTTGCACATAATTTGATGATAAATTCAGCAGAGCTTCCACTCATTTCAGATCTATCCCTCAGATTTACAACGACTGCATTTCCAAGTGCACTTGCAGTGCAAAGTGGATTTGCCTTTCGTAAATAAACCCCACTGTGTTTTTACTTTCTCTATTGCCCCGTACACACGGTCGGATTTTCCGACGGAAAATGTGTGATAGGACCTTGTTGTCGGAAATTCCGACCGTGTGTAGGCTCCATCACACATTTTCCATCGGATTTTCCGACACACAAAGTTTGAGAGCAGGATAAAAAATTTTCCGACAATAAATTCCGTTGTCGGAAATTCCGATCGTTGTGTACACAAATCCGACGGACAAAGTGCCACGCATGCTCAGAATAAATAAAGAGATGAAAGCTATTGGCCACTGCCCCGTTTATAGTCCCGACGTACGTGTTTTACATCACCGCGTTTAGAACGATCGGATTTTCCGACATCTTTGTGTGACCGTGTGTATGCAAGACAAGTTTGAGGCAACATCCGTCGGAAAAAATCCTAGGATTTTGTTGTCAGAATGTCCGAACAAAGTCCGACCGTGTGTACAGGGCATTTGAGATTATCCCCCACAGTTATTACCTTTTGTATTACTTGACCCTCCTTCTTAGATTGTAAGCTCTAACAAGCAGGGCCCTCTAATTCCTCTTGTACCATACTATATTGCAACTGTAATGTCTGCCTTCAATTTGTAAAGCGCTGCACAAACTATTGGTGCTATACAAATCCTGTATAATAATAATATGCCATATACAATAGCTTCACACCCTTCTATTTTAACTAGGTCTTCTTGTAGTGAAGTTATTGCCCTGTGTTAAACAGAATTGTTCCAAGGTCAGAGCCCAGGAGCACCCAAGACTCCAGACATTCAGAAAACATGCCAATAATCACTACCCTCTGGGCATGCCCCTACAACCTACTTTCTACAAAAAATACATAGTACATAAAATATCATTATAGTACATGAAATATCATCATTGCCAAAGATCTTAATTTGCAAAATAGGTGTTCATGGGGTACTGGCATGGAAAGCCTTAGTGAAATCCAGATACACTATGTCCACAGTCCTTCCTTTCTCCAAACGAATCCTCACACTCTGTACACTGTGGTGTATGTTACATAGACCTGACCACAGCACGCTCTAAACTGTGTTGTATATTACATATACTACAGTGCCTTGAAAAAGTATTCATACCCCTTGACATTTTCCACATTTTGGTATGTTAAAACCAAAAACGTAAATGTATTTTATTGGGATTTTATGTGATAGACCAACACAAAGTGGTACATAATTGTGAAGTTGAAGCAAAATGATAAATTATTTTCAATTTTTTTTACAAATAAATATCTGAAAAGTGTGGCGTGCATTTGTATTCAGCCCCTTTACTCTGATACCCCTAACTAAAGTGGAACCAATTGCCTTCAGAAGTCACCTAATTAGTGATTAGAGTCCACCTGTGTGTAATGTGATCTCAGTATAAATACAGCTGTTCTGTGAAGCCCTCAGAGGTTTGTTAGAGAACCTTAGTGAACAAACAGCATCATGAAGGCCAAGGAACACACCAGACAGGTCAGGGATAAAGTTGTAGAGAAGTTTAAGGCAGGGTTAGGTTATAAAAAAATATGCAATGCTTTAAACATCTCACAGAGCACTGTTCAATCCATCATCTGAAAATGGAAAGAGTATGGCACAACTGCAACCCTCCCAAGACTTGGCCGTCCACCTAAACTGACAGGCCGGGCAAGGAGAGCATTAATTAGAGAAGCAGCCAAGAGGTCCATGGTAACTCTGGAGGAGCTGCAGAGATCCACAGCTCAGGTGGGAGAATCTGTCCACAGGACAACTATTAGTCGTGGACTCCACAAATCTGGACTTTATGGAGGAGTGGCAAGAAGAAAGCCATTGTTGAAAGAAAGCCATAAGAAGTCCCATTTGCAGTTTGTGAGAAACCATGTGAGGGACACAGCAAACATGTGGAAGAAGGTGCTCTGGTCAGATGAGACCAAAATTTAACTTTTTGGTGTAAAAGCAAAACGCTATGCGTGGCAGAAAACTAACACTGCACATCACCCTGAACACACCATCCCCACTGTGAAACATGTTGGTGGCAGCATGTTGGTGGATGCTTTTCTTCAGCAGGGACAGGGAAGCTAGTCAGAGTTGATGGGAAGATGGATGGAGCCAAATATAATGCAATCTTAGAAGAAACCCTGTTAGAGTCTGCAAAAGGGGTGGAGGTTCACCTTCCAGCAGGACAACAACCCTAAACATACAGCCAGAGCTACAATGGAATGGTTTGGATCAAAGCATATTCATATGTTAGACTGGCCCAGTCAAAGTCCAAAGATAAATCCAATTGAGAATCTGTGGCAAGAGTTGAAAATTGCTGTTCACAGATGCTCTCCATCCAATCTGACAGAGCTTGAGCTATTTTGCAAAGAAGAATGGGCAAAAATGTCACTCTCTAGATGAGCAAAGCTGGTAAAGACATCCCCAAAAAGACTTGCAGCTGTAATTGCAGTGAAAAGTGGTTCTACAAAGTATTGAATCTGGGGGGGGGGGGGGGGTTGGGGGCGAATACAAATGCACACCACACTTTTCAGATATTTTTTGTAAAAAATATGGAAAACCATTTATCATTTTCCTTCCACTTCACAATTATGTGCCACTTTGTGTTGGTCTATCTCAATCACATAAAATCCCAATAAAATACAATTACATTTTTGGTTGCAACATGACAAAATGTGGAATATGTCAAGGGGTGTGAATACTTTCTCAAGGCACTGAATGTTGAATGGTACATAGTCCTGACTGCTACATTCTATATGCTAGATAGTTCTGACCACTGTACTCTATACACTATGCTGTGTATTACATAGATTACATACTCCTGACTGCTGCACCCTATACACAATATTGTGCATTAAATATCCCTGACTGCTGGTTGCAAAATAGTTCCCAATTATTTTAATTAAGTTCTTCTGTGCATATTATGTGTGCAGAAAAGCAACTGAAATGAAAGAGTTCCAAGGTGTATGTGTGTCTTTGAGATTTTTACTTGTGAGTATTAAAGTATATTTTGGGAATATAAGGACTACAACATATGTGTGCAGTGCATACAACAAGGAGGATCAGACTCTATTTATTCGATTCCTCTTAAGCCATTCCCATTTGCAGACATGATCTTATGGTAAACAATACTTTACCAAACTAAATATCATTTAGTTAGGGTCCACTCTGAGCAGACTTTGCATTTTCACATGCTAAACACTGTCTCCCCTTGAGTGCCAGTTGTTTTTATAGGTATTATATACAGGTGCATCTCATAAAATTAGAATATCATCAAAAAGTTCATTTATTTTAGGAATTCAATTAAAAAAGTAAAACTTATACAGGCAGTCCACGAGTTACGAATGGGTTAGGGACTGCCGGTTTGTTCTTAAGTTGGATTTGTTCATAAGTTGGAAGCTCATACGCAGAACGGCAGAGACGTCGTTTTCCGATGTTTTCCAATGTTCTGTCAAGTAACTCGGGGACCTCCTGTAAATTTTATATAGATGCACGACACAGACACAGTGGACCAACACCAGCAGATGACATGCTCCCCAAATCATCACGTACTGTGGAAAATCTTGCTTTTGATTTGGAAATGAAGGTCCCAGAGTCTGGGGGAAGAATGGAGAGGCACAGAATGCAAGTTGCATGAGGTCCAGTGTAAAGTTTACACAGTCAGTAATGATTTGGGGAGCCATGTCATCTGCTGGTGTTGGTCCACTGTGTTTTATCAAGTCCAAAGTGAGCTCAGCCCTTTACCAGGAAATTCTAGAGCACTTCATGCTTCCCTCTGCTGACCAGCTTTATAAAGATTCTGATTTCATTTTTTGTCAGGACATGGCACCTGCCCACACTGCCAAAAGTTCCAATACAGTTAGGTCCATATATATTTGGACACAGGCACAATTTTCATACTTTTGGCTCTGTATGTCACCAGATTAAAATTAAAATGAAACAATCGAAATGACTTTGAAGTGCAGACTTTCAGCTTTAATTAAAGGGGTTGAACATAAATATCAAAGTCAAAATTTTAGGAACTGCAACCATTTTTATACACAGCCCCCCCCCCCCCCCATTTTCAGGGGCTCAAATGTAATTGGGCAAATGAATATAATCATAAATAAAATGTTCATTTCTAATATTTTGTAGAGAATCATTTACTTGCAATGACTGTCTGAACTCTAGAACCCATGGACATTACCAAAGACTGGGTTTCTTCCTTTCTGATGCTTTGCCAGGCTCTAACTGCAGCTGTCTTCAGTTGTTCTTTGTTTGTGGGTCTTTCTGCCTTTAGTTTGCCTTCAGCAAGTGAAATGCATGCTCAATTGGGTTGAGATCAGGTGATTGACTTGGCCATTGCAGAATATTCCACCTCTTTTCCTTCAAAAGCTCCTGGGTTGCTTTTACAGTGTGTTTTGGATCATTGTCCATCTGTACTGTGAAGCGCCATCCAATCAACTTTGCTGCATTTGGCTGAATATGGGCTGACAGTATATCGCTAAACACTGCAGAATTCGTCCGGCTGCTTCTGTCTTCTGTCACTTCATCAATAAACATCAATGACCCAGTACCACTGGAAGCCATGCATGCCCATGCCATCACATTGCCTCCGCCATGTTTTACAGATGACGTTGTGTGCTTTGGATCATGAGCTGTTCCAAACCTTCTCCACACTTTTTTCCTCCCGTCATTCTGGTACGGATTAATCTTAGTTTCATCCCTCCAAAGAATGCTTTTCCAGAACTGGCCTGACTTTTTTAGATGTTTTTTGGCAAAGTCTAATCTGGCTTTTCTATTCTTCAGGCTTATGAATGGTTTGCACCTTGTGGTGAATCCTCTGTATTTGCTCCTGTGAAGTCTTACCATAGAGAGGATCCTGCGATCATCCACCACTGTTGTCTTCCGTGGACATCCAGGCCTTTTTATGTTGCTGAGCTCACCAGTGCATTCTTCTTTCCTCAGAATGTACCAAACTGTTGATTTGGCCACTCCTAATGTTGCTGCTATCTCTCTGATAGATTTGTTTTGTTTTTGAAGCCTTACAATGGCCTGTTTCACTTGCATGTACACATGAACACATGAACACATGATGTAGGTTCACAGCAACAGATTCCAAATGCAAATACCACACTTAGAATCAACTCCAGACCTTTTACCTGCTTAATTGATGACGAAATAATGAAGGAGTAGCCCACACCTGGCCATGAAACAGCTTTTGATTCAATTGTCCAATTACTTTTGGTCTCTTGAAAAAGGGGGATGGCTATTCTTAAGAGCTGTAATTCCTAAACCCTTTCTCCGATTTGGATGAACATACCCTCATATTAAACTGTGTGCACTTTCAGTCCATATCCATTGCTTAAATATGTTTTGGTAAATACCTGAAAAAAACTAAAATTGTGCCTGTGTCTAAATATACAGTGGGGACGGAAAGTATTCAGACCCCCTCAAATTTTTCACTCTTTGTTATATTGCAGCCATTTGCTAAAATCATTTAAGTTCATTTTTTTCTTCATTAATGTACACATAGCACCCCATATTGACAGAAAAACACAGAATTGTTGATATTTTTGCAGAATTATTAAAAAAGAAAAACTGAAATATCACATGGTCCTAAGTATTCAGACCCTTTGCTGTGACACTCATATATTTAACTCAGGTGCTGTCCATTTCTTCTGATCATCCTTGAGATGGTTCTACACCTTCATTTTAGTCCAGCTGTGTTTGATTATACTGATTGGACTTGATTAGGAAAGCCACACACCTGTCTATATAAGACCTTACAGCTCACAGTGCATGTCAGAGCAAAAGAGAATCATGAGGTCAAAGGAACTGCCTGAAGAGCAGGTTACAAAAAAATTTCTGCTGCACTTAAGGTTTCTAAGAGCACAGTGGCCTCCATAATCCTTAAATGGAAGACATTTGGGTTGACCAGAACCCTTCCTAGAGCTGGCCGTCCGGCCAAACTGAGCTATCGGGGGAGAAGAGCCTTGGTGAGAGAGGTAAAGAAGAACCCAAAGATCACTGTGGCTGAGCTCCAGAGATGCAGTCAGGAGATGGGAGAAAGTTGTAGAAAGTCAACCATCACTGCAGCCCTCCACCAGTCAGGGCTTTATGGCAAAGTGGCCCGACGGAAGCCTCTCCTTAGTGCAAGACACATGAAAGCCTGCATGGAGTTTGCTAAAAAACACATGAAGGACTCCAAGATGGTGAGAAATAAGATTCTCTGGTCTGATGAGACCAAGATAGAACTTTTTGGCCTTAATTCTAAGCAGTATGTGTGGAGAAAACCAGGCACTGCTCATTACCTGTCCAATATAGTCCCAACAGTGAAGCATGGTGGTGGCAGCATCATGCTGTGGGGGTGTTTTTCAGCTGCAGGGACAGGACGACTGGTTGTAATCAAGGGAAAGATGAATGCGGCCAAGTACAGCGATATCCTGGATGAAAACCTTCTTCAGAGTGCTCAGGACCTCAGACTGGGCCGAAGGTTTACCTTCCAATAAGACAATGACCCTAAGCACACAGCTAAAATAACGAAGGAGTGGCTTCACAACAACTCCGTGACTGTTCTTGAATGGCCCAGCCAGAGCCCTGTTTTAAACCCAATTGAGCATCTCTGGAGAGACCTAAAAATGGCGGTCCACCAACGTTTACCATCCAACCTGACAGAGCTGGAGATGATCTGCAAAGAGGAATGGCAGAGGATCCCCAAATCCAGGTGTGAAACACTTGTTGCATCTTTCCCAAAAAGACTCATGGCTGTATTACATCAAAAGGGTGCTTCTACTAAATACTGAGCAAAGGGTCTGAATACTTAGGACCATGTGATATTTCAGTTTTTCTTTCTTAAAAAATCTGCAAAAATGTCAAGAATTCTGTGTTTTTCTGTCCATATGTGGTGCTGTGTGTACATTAATGAGGAAAAAAATGAACTTAAATGATTTTAGAAAAAAGCCTGCAAAATAACAAAGAGTGAAAAATTTAAGGGGGTCTGCATACTTTCAGTCCCCACTGTATATGGACCTAACTGTGATCATGGGATCACTGTGCTTGATTAGCCAGCAAACTTGCCTGACTAAAACGCCACAGAGAATCTGTGAGGTATTGTCAAGAGGAAGATGAGAGACACCAGACCCAACAATGCAGACAAGCTGAAGGCCGCTATCAAAGCAACCTGGGCTTCCATAACACCTCAGCAGTGCTACAGGCTGATCGCCTCCATGCCACGCAGTGTTGATGCAGTAATGCATGCAAAAGGAGCCCCGACCAAGTATTGAGTGCATACTATACTGTACATCGACATATCTTTCAGTAAGCCAATTTCTGTATTAAAAAATTTTTTTTTTTGGTCTTATGTAATATTCGGATTTTCTGCGATACTGAATTTTGGGTTTTCACTAGCTGTAAGCCATCAAAATTAAAAGAAAGAAATGCTTGAAATATATCACTCTTTATATATCTATATAAAATATATGAGTTTCACGTTTTGAATTGAATTCCTGAAATAAATTAACTTTTTGATGATATTCTAATTTTATGAGATGCACCTGTCTACATGTCCAAAGCAAGAAGACCGCTTACTTCCTTGTTTCTTCTGCCCTCCCTGCCTTTAAAATCTCCTGGAATTTTAGACTGTGATTTGTGTTGCATCTTCTTCCCTCCTAGTAATAATTAAAAGAGGGAATAATCCCATCACATGGCCAGCAGACTAGGGTCACATGTAAAGCAGTGCTGCCTAAACAGTTTGGCATTCCATAAATACTGAAGTGAATCATCAGCATCAAGCAGACAGAAATAAGCTAAATTTACCAAAAATATAGGAAATATTTTCACAGGGCCTGAAGCAGACAGCTCCTTTAAAGTGATATTAAACCCTGAGTTTTTGAATCAGTTACTGAGTTTGAAGCTTCTTTATCTTTTAATCCTTGCTTATGTACCTGTTTAGGCTGATTCCATGATCACTGCCCCAAGTTTCCTGTTTCAGGGTGGCTCATCTCCTGCAGCATCCTATGGAGCCACCCTTGCATGCAGGGACTAGAGTTGTGTCTCCCTACCCTGCGTGCATCATTAGCAACATAGCAATGTGCAAATGGCAGGGTTCTCCTCCCTCTTCCCTCACCCTACCTTTTGCAAGCTACCAGACTGGCTGGAGACTGTACTGTCCACTGTTAACTGTGTAGGATCCTCTAGTAGTGTGTGCTAGAGTTGGTGTAGGTAAATTTTGTTTAGCTCAGGACTAAGCCTGAGCTATGAATCTGGGTCAGGGTTCAATGACTCAGGGCTGGATGACTCATCCTGTCATCTCCCCTGGTGCATCCCCCTGGTCTAGAAGGTTGTAGAAACTTCTAGAGCTAGTGGGTGGAGGTTAGGAAGAGCTGCCTGGAATATTTTTGAGGCCTCAGCCAATCCCCAGGAGTGGGCTGGCAGGGGGAAGAGCTTACCTCATAAATAGGCATGAGCCATGCAAGAGAGAGGACAGTGTAAGTAGATCAGCACTACTGGGGACATACAAGGGGGGATACACATGTAGCCAGTTCTCCCTGAAGACAGGGTTGGGATTAAGTCTTTGTCCTTCCCCAGGAGATCTCCTGAGAGTCGGCCAGGTGGGTTGGTGAGAGAGTCAGCTGGGTGGGCTGGTGACGAGTCAGTCTGGAGGACTGCTGTGGAGAAGATAGCCTGGAGGGCTAGTGAAAGGGGCAGCTGCAGCCAGGTGGGTTGGCAGTGCCTGCAGAGGTGGTGCTGGGATCAGTAGCCACAGGAGGAGAAGTGCAAACTGTTTCACTGACATTTTAATGCTACACAACAAGGGGCTGTGAGTCCCTTCCTGTAAAGGGCTGTTGCCTAAATCTGACTGAGAGCTTGTCAGATCAATCAACGGTTATCCAGCTGGAGCCAGCATGCAAGTGTATGCAGGAGGAAAAGTGAGGAGACTGTATACAGACTGTATATAGGAAGATGTCCCTGACGTTTTTCTAAAGTCAGATGGGCATCCCATAACCTCCCACCCCTATCCAAGTTATTAACCCTCAGTAAATAACAAAAAGAAAGTCATGAACTGTTCCCTGACTCTGGAGAGCCTGTAAAAAGTTCAGTGTGCCTGGCTGTGCAGGGTGGGGGATCCCAGTTCATCTGTAGCTCCTTGGGGGTGATCTACAACTGTTATTTGTGAGTACTGAAAATTCAGGGAAGCAGCACTGAGAAAGTACAGTATACGCCAGCAGCATTGGAGGTTGTAAACATCAAGTGTTGGGGTAAGAATGTTAACAGTGTATAGGAGAATTATTTTTTTTATTGCGTTAATTTAAAAAACTCTCAGGGATTAATACTACTTTAATCACTTATACACTACTGACACATGTTCATTAAATCATGTTCATTAAATCAAGGTAAGTCACTGATTAAGTTCAGTTGACCAAGGAAACTATTGTACTTAAATACTTTTCCGATTGTGTTAACAATCCTAACTGAAACTCTAAAACATTTTTACAGTTTATATGTATGCCTAGAATATGTTCCAGCCTGGAGGGAGACTGTCCTTTGGGACTGATATAGACCCTGGTTTTCAGGAAAGTTTGTCTTCAGAACTGAAATGTGACAGTTCTGTCCTTCCCCCAGGAAAACCTCTTTGGCATTTTTAACATAAACGTGACATTCTCCAAGGTATTAGCCTTCCCACTGTAGCTGAAATAAAAATAAGTTTGAACTATATTGTGAGTTTTTCTGTTAGGGCACTTTCTACAATGCCATGTATTAAAGTGTACCCGATGTGCGGTGCTAAAAATTATACAATATACTAAAACTATAAAAATGGTAATATAAAATAAATAAACAGATAATAGGATAATTAAGTAAAATATTCCCAATTATAGTGCAGGTGCTCATTAGCAGATGAAAAAAGTGTAAGTGTAAGCCCACCGCAAGCTTCGTGAGTCCGACCGCGGGTCCCACGGACTCGATGTCTGCGGGGATACCCACGATCGTCTCACGGAGAGGAAGAACGGGGAAATGCTAATGTAAACAAGCATTTCTTCCCCGTTCTGCCTAATGACACTGTCACTGATCACAGCTCCCTGTAATCGACAGCTGTGATCAGTGTCGTGTTACACACAGCCCATACCCCCCCACAGATAGAATCACTCCCTAGGACACACTTAACCCCTGCAGTGCCCCCTCCTGGTTAACCCCTTCACTGCCAGTCACATTTACACAGTAATCAATGCATTTTTAATCGCATTGATTGCTGTATAAATGTGAATGGTCCCAAAATAGCATCAAAAGTGTCCGATCTGTCCACCATAATGTCACAGTCACTATAAAAAATCACTGATAGCCGCCATTACTAGTAAAAAAAAAAAATATTAATAAAAATGCCATAAATCTATCCCCTATTTTGTAGATGTTATAACTTTTGCGCAAACCAATCAATAAACGCTTATTGCGATTTGTTTTTACCAAAAATATGTAGAAGAATACGTATCAGCCTAAACTGAGGAAAAAAAAATGTTTTTTTATATATTTTTTGGGGATATTTATTATAGCAAAAAGTGAAAAATATAGCTTTTTTTAAAAAATTGTCGCTCTTTTTTTGTTTATATCGCAAAAAATAAAAACCACAGAGGTGATCAAATACCACCAAAAGAAAGCTCTATTTGTGGGAAGAAAAGCACGTCAATTTTGTTTGGGAGCCACGTCGCACGACCGCGCAATTGTCAGTTACATCGACGCAGTGCCGAATCGCAAAAAGTGCTTTGGCCAGTCAAATCCTCCGGGGCTGAAGTGGTTAAGGGCTTTAAAAACCAGCCTATAGTAAATGGTAACAGGCTTGTTTTTAAAGGCCTTAAGGTGAGGGCACACCTGAAGGGGGAGAGTGCACATTGCATGAAGTCACCATTTGTTTCACCTTTTTTCTTTGATATGTTTATGGACTTTTTCTTGCTTATCAATATTGAGGACTGTGTATATACACACTGAGCACTTTTTTTCATCTGCTAATGAGTACCTGCACTATAATTGGGGATATTTTACTTAATTATCCTATTATCTGTTTATTTATTTTATATTACCGTTTTTAGAGTTTTAGTATATTGTATAATTTTTAGCGCCGCACATTCGGTATATATGTTTACATTGTCACATTTTGAGAAAGTGGTGAGTGCTGGCAGCTATTTCATAGTATTTTTTATTTTTTGGGATTTTTGAATTATTTGGTTTTTTGAGTTTTTAGTTTAGGCAGCTCACAAGGTTTATACATACATGTATTAAAGTGAACCTGTATTGTGTGTAAGAACCTTTATTTGTAAATCGGCCTCTTTACACCCGGGGAAACGTTAGACCCATGCACACATTGCAGGGACTCCCACAGCTCTGGTACACCACACAATGTCCCACAACTAAAGAGAAGGAGACTTGGCCAACACAAAAGTGATAGGCTCATGTAAGATAAATACTTACCTTCCTCTGACAAGGTCCTGGCTTGATACTCCTCATACTGTGTATGCACACTGTGGCCTCAATCATTCCTATGGCAAGTTCTGGTATACCACACACTGTCCTACAGTCAAAAAGGAGCAGACTTGTTGGCCAACATAGAAGTTCTAGGTTCATGTAAGATACATACTTACCTTCCTCTGACAAGGATCTGCCTGGATTTTACTCATACTACTCATGCACAAAATGACCTCTATCATTCCTGTGGGAAGCTCTGGTACATCCCACAGCCAAAAAGGAGGAGACCTGGCCATCACAAAGATGCCAAGTTTACTTAAAGTGGTAGTAAACCCTCCTATCTTTCACACCAAAGGAAGCTGCCATCTTAGCCTCTGATCTGCAGTTGCCATGGTGCTGCATATGTCATTAGTTAAAACTTAAGCCATTTGATGGCTTGACAGCTCGCTTGAGAGCATGAGCAACAGTGACAATTATCATTCATAGTAAGCCTTGAATGTAACTGTTTTAGGAAACAGGTAAATAGCTGGGCTTAGTTCTGCCTTAAAGTATATACTTACCTTTCTTGGACTAGATCATGGCTGGCTCCCATGGCCGCATTTATTCCCAAAGGACACCCCAATCTGTCCTACAGTCAAAAAGGAGAAAACTCATTGGTTAACTCAGAAGTGCAAGGTTTGCTTAAAGTACTTACCTACCTTCCTCCTACGAGGCCCTGGTTGGCTCCTGTTCATACTGTGCATTCAACCCATGAAGACGTCGTATGATGAAACACGTAGGACGGGGTAAGGAAGCTGAGGTCATCGTGCACGCCTGACTCACACTCTGACTCACACTCTCTGTTCGCGGTCAGAGGCGACAGGCAAATAGACATACTACAAGGGATATTACCCTAGTGTCGGGGAGACACTAGAATCATGTGAGTGGATTACATTTGTTTTAATAAAAGTCTAGTAGTTTTCTTTTCAATTTTCTTTATTAAAGGTTTTACATATTAAACAAAATGACATGGACAATAAGAAAGTAATCATATGTTCAGTCAAATAACACAAAAGTGTTGTACAAAACAAAAAAAAAAAGGGAAGATAACATGTGAGTGTCAGTACGCTCTGTGAACATAAGGATGCAAATGTAGACCAACCCATAAAGGGTCTAGAACAGGGATATGCAATTAGCGGACCTCCAGCTGTTGCAGAACTACAAGTCCCATGAGGCATAGCAAGACTCTGACAGCCTCAAGCATGACACCCAGAGGCAACGGCATGATGGGACTTGTAGTTTTGCAACAGCTGGAGGTCCGCTAATTGCATATCCCTGGTCTAGAATAACATATCATATGAGTTCCATATATCAATGGTGTTTATCAAAAAGAAAAAGAAAAAGAAATCTGCCCTGTTAGCGGAGTACTTATAAGTCTAGTAGTTTTAAACTGTTTTACGCTATGGAGGCCTTCCTTCCTTTATACTTCCATGCTTGATTGGGATATGTCTGAGTGGACCCACATGTGAGGAACCAGTCTTGGATGGTGGAGATTTTTTCCCGTGGGTGCGTTGCAGAGCGCATTAGCTGGTCTATAACTTTATCAGTCATTACATCTAGTGAGTCAGTTTGGTGTGGCTGGTGACGGACGCGCACTGGGTGACATACAAAGCCATTTGAAATTTTATTTGTTGAAGATTTTTAGTCATTTTTTGGTACCTTTTTCTTCTATTTTTGCATCACATACGGACTTTGTTCCTGGATTTGATATTTATTTATTTGAGCACGGTGCATGGTTTTCACATCTTTCAGCACTTTGCTATTTAAGTATTTTTTGCACATTTTTTCTTTCCTTAGTCTGCTCTTTAATGCATATTTTGTACAGCATTTGCACTTTATTGTAACAGTAATGTTTATATATTGTCCTTTAGGAAGTCAATGTGCATATTATTTGAGACATACTTTGGATTTACAGTAACTTAAAAAAGTATTCATACCCCTTGAAATTTTCCACATCTTGTCATGTTACAACCAAAAAAGTAAATGTATTTTATTGGGATTTTATGTGATAGACCAACACAAAGTGGCACATAATTGTGAAGTAAAAGGAAAATGATAAATGGTTTTCAAAATTTTTTACAAATAAATATCTGAAAAGTGTGGCGTGCATTTGTATTTAGTCCCCTTTGCTCTGATACCCCTAACTAAAATCTAGTGGAACCAATTGCCTTCAGAAGTCACCTAATTAGTAGATGGAGTTCACCTGTGTGTGATTTAATCTCAGGATACATACAGCTGTTCTGTGAATCCCTCAGAGGTTTGTTAGAGTACCTTAGTGAACAAACAGCATCATGAAGGCCAAGGAACACACCAGACAGGTCAGGGATAAAGTTGTGGAGAAGTTTAAAGCAGGCTTAGGTTATAAAAAAATATCCCAAGCTTTGAACATCACACGGAGCACTGTTCAATCCATCATCCAAAAATGGAAAGAGTATGGTACAACTGCAAACCTACCAAGACTTGGCCGTCCACCTAAACTGACAGGCCGGGCAAGGAGAGCATTAATCAGAGAAGCAGCCAAGAGGCCCATGGTAACTCTGGAGGAGCTGCAGAGATCCACAGCTCAGGTGGGAGAATCTGTCCACAGGACAACTATTAGTCGTGCACTCCACAAATCTGGCCTTTATGGAAGAGTGGCAAAAAAAAAAAGCCATTGGTGAAAGAAAGCTATAAAAAGTCCCATTTGCAGTGTCCGATAGGCCATGTGGGAGACACATCAAACATGTGGAAGAAGGTGCTCTGGTCAGTTGAGACCAAAACTGAACTTTTTGGCCTAAAAGCAAAACGCTATGTGTGGCGGAAAACTAACACTGCACATCACCCTGAACACACCATCCCCACCGTGAAACATGGTGGTGGCAGCATCATGTTGTGGAGATGCTTTTCTTCAGCAGGGACAGGGAAGCTGGTCAGAGTTGATGGGAAGATGGATGGAGCCAAACATGGGCAATCTTAGAAGAAAACCTGTTAGAGTCTGCAATAGACTTGAGACTGAGGTGGTGGTTTACCTTTCAGCAGGACAACAACCCTAAACATACAGCCAAAGCTACAATGGAATGGTTTAGATCAAAGCATATTCATGTATATAAAGTCCAGACTTAAATACAACTGAGAATATGTGGCAAGACTTAAAAATTGCTGTTCACAGACACTCCTCTCCATCCAATCTGACAGAACTTTTGCAAAGAAAAATGGGGAAAAATGTCACTCTCTAGATGTGAAAAGCTGGTAGAGACATCCCCAAAAAGACTTGCAGCTGTAATTGCAGTGAAAGGTGGTTCTACAAAGTATTGACTCAGGGGGGCTGAATACAAATGCACGCCACACTTTTCACATATTTATTTGTAAAAAAAATTGAAAACCATTTATCATTTTCATTCCACTTCACAATTATGTGCCACTTTGTGTTGATCTTTCACATAAAATCCCAATAAAATAAATTTACGTTTTTGGTTGTAACGTGACAAAATGTGTAACATTTCAATGGGTATGAATACTTTTTCAAGGCACTGTAATTGTTTACACATGAATATGCTTTGTTGCACATGTTTATGATATATCAGGTTTGGGCCCTTGCTATTTTTTTTCCGCTTTTTGTTTTCTGTTTTATTGTTTGTTTTTTGTTGTTTGTTTTTTTGTTAGTTGATTGTTTTATTGTTTTGATTTACTTTCCAATCCTTTCTGTGTTCTTTCTATCATTAAGGGGGAGAATCAAAACACAACTTTACTAAAGGCGATGTTGTCCTTTAAGCATTTTTAAACATGTTCTTGTTGCCCAGAGCAACCAATCAGCTTCGCCCAAAAACGATCCTACTGGCTCCTCCTCATAATGTGCGCGCACACCAGGGCCTCAATAATTCCTTTGGGAAAGTCATACTCCATAGGACCTCTGGAAGCTGCCATGAGCACTGCCTACTCATAGCAATTTATGAGGCTGTGGCAGCCGTGCATAGTATGAAGAGGATCCATCTGGGACCTTGTTGGAGTAAAGATTACTAGACCTGGGAAAAAGGTAAGTTTCATCCCAGGTGGGCTGCACTCAGAAGGGTGGGGAATTTATAAAAGCAAAACTTCACTAAAGGCAGGGCTTTTTTTCAGCAGTACCGTGGGGGGACGCAGTTCCGGCATCTCCAACACTAAGCCCGGGTTCACACCACAACAGGCTGCGGATCGCACAGGAGCGCTGTGCGTCCCTGTTCCACGTTTCAGGGACGAATCAGGGCCTATTCAATGCCTGAATTCGGCCCTGAAACGCAGCCAAAGACGCACTCGCCCCAGAGATATGTGAACCGGCTCCATAGGGAGCCAGTCACATTCTCCTGCTATGCGAATTAGATGTGCGGAAACGCACATCTAATTCGCATAGGTGTGAACCCGGGCTGAATGTATTTTATGACAAAGTGTGCTGGAGGGTATATTGATGCTGGCTGCTGGGGGATCTATTGTTGCTGGTTGGGATCTATTTTTTTTTGTGAGGGTCTATTGTTGTTGGCTGGGGGGGTCTTGTGTTGCTGGGGGGGTCTTATGTTGCTGGGGGGGATCTACTGTTGAGGGAGAGGTCTATTGTTGCTGCCTGCTGGAGGGTCTATTGAAGATGGCTGCTGGGAGATCTGTTACTGCTGAGGGTCTATTGTTGCTAGGGTGGTATTTTGTTGGCGGGAAGTCTGTTGTTGTGTGGGGGATCTATTGTTGCTGTGGTGGGATCTGTTGTTGCTGGGAGAGTCTATTATTGCCGGGGTGGGGTCTATCAAATTCCATACAAATTATTTAGTAGCACAAAATGAGACTTGGTTCTGTATTCTCTAAATGGGGCGGTACTGGGAGATGGGTAGGGGGTGGAGCCAAGAGACAATGCTCAGAGGTGGGTAGGGGCAGAGACGAAGGGTGACTCAGAAGGGGGGAGATCCTGCACCTATTCTCTGAGAAAAAAAGCCCTGACTAAAGGTGATATTGCCCTTTAAGCATCTTCAAAATTGTTCTTGTTGCCCAAAGCATCCAATCTTCTTCTGTCATTTACACTAACTATGTACAATAAATACAATATAGCTTGATATGTGAAGTCTCGGTTGTTCGGGTTTGCAGGATGACACATGCTGTTTTTGGAAGAATCTTTTACAATGCTTCCAAAACATACTTAGCCCTGTAAATAATAAACCCAGGCATTGCACTAAGGGAAGGGTGTTTTAGCAGATGACATACCTGACTATTACTTTATTACAAGGGCAATTTTTCACCAGGGAATTAATTAAATGTAATTACCACCTGCAGCTGAAGCCGGCTCCCTCTGTCCTCCTCTGTGTGATGATTCAGGTGTCGGTTCTTTGTGATGGCAGAGATATGATATTGCTCAGCATCAGAACAGCAGAGAATCAGTGGGGCACCTCACCTCCTCTTTCACCATTTCAACATAATTGTAATATTCTCTCCCATCTACGAAATCAGGGATAATAAAGACAGCGTTCTGCATCCCATTATTTTATTTTGCTATTTTTAACCGTTATCACTAAGGAATCCATTCTCTTACTTTTTCTGAATTCACTTCTTCTTTTTTTAAAGGGGATCCCCAGAAATAAAGTTTGATTCATTCCATTTTTTAGGGCCTGTTGTGATAACGTGTGATAAAACACATGCATTGGTGTGCTGTAGTGCGTGTTTTTTAACTACCCGCTTCTCAGGCCAATTCTGACATTTCATGCATGCAGTATCTCATAAAAGTGAGTACACCCCTCACATTTTTGTAAATATTTTATTATATCTTTTCATGTGACAACACTGAAGAAATGACACTTTGCTACAATGTAAAGTAGTGAGTGTACAGCTTGTATAACAGTGTCAATTTGCTGTCCCCTCAAAACAACTCAACACACAGCCATTAATGTCTAAACCGCTGACAACAAAAGTGAGTACACTGCTAAGTAAAAAATGTCCAAATTGGGCCCAAGGTGTCAATACTTTGTGTGGCCACCATTATTTTCCAGCACTGTCTTAACCCTCTTGGGCATGGAGTTCACCAGAGCTTCACAGGTTGCCACTGGAGTCCTCTTCTACTCCTCCATGAGGACATCACAGAGCTGGTGGATATTAGAGACCTTGCGCTCCTCCACCTTCCATTAGAGGATGCCCCACAGATGCTCAATAGGGTTTAGGTCTGGAGACATGCTTGGCCAGTCCACCACCTTTACCCTCAGCTTCTTTAGCAAGGCAGTGGTCGTCTTGAAGGTGTGTTTGGGGTCGTTATCATGTTGGAATACTGCCCTGTGGCCCAGTCTCCGAAGGGAGGGGATCATGCTCTGCTTCAGTATGTCACAGTACATGTTGGCATTCATGGTTCCCTCAATGAACTGTAGCTCCCCAGTGCTGGCAGCACTCATGCAGCCCCAGACCATGACACTCCCACCACCATGCTTGACTGTAGGCAAGACACACTTGTCTTTGTACTCCTCACCTGGTTGCTGCCACACACGCTTGACACCATCTGTACCAAATAAGTTTATATTGGTCTCATCAGACCACAGGACATGGTTCCAGTAATCCATGTCCTTAGTTTGCCTGTCTTCGGCAAACTGTTTGTGGGCTTCCTTGTGCATCATCTTTAGAAGAGGCTTCCTTCTGGGACGACAGCTATGCAGACCAATTTGATGCAGTGTGCAGCGTATGGTCTGAGCACTGACAGGCTGACTTCCCCACCCCTTCAACCTCTGCAGCAATGCTGGCAGCACTCATATGTCTATTTCCCCAAGACAACCTCTGGATATGACGCTGAGCATGTGCACTCAATTTCTTTGGTCAACCATGGGGAGACCTGTTCTGAGTGGAACCTGTCCTGTTAAACTGCTGTATGGTCTTGGCCACTGTGCTGCAGATCAGTTACAGGGTCTCGACAATCATCTTATAGCCTAGGCCATCTTTATGTAGAGCAACAATTCTTTTTTTTCCGATCCTCAGAGATTTCTTTGCCATGAGGTGCCATGTTGAACTTCCAGTGACCAGTATGAGAGAGTGAGAGCGATAACACCAAATTTAACACACCTGCTCCCCATTCACTTCTGAAACCTTGTAACACTAATGAGTCACATAACATTGGGGAGGGAAAATGTCTAATTGGGCCTAATTTGGGGTGTACTCACTTTAGTTGCCAGCGGTTGCCAACAGATAAACCACATTCCTTGTGATAGTATGGGGCACGCCAGGTCCTCTTCTGCCCTCCAAAGCACCAGTAACTGCCAGTAAACAATTACTGAAATCGGAAGTGACAAAATGGTGGGACGGGAGAGCCCAGTAACAGCAGTGCGCGACAGCAGGAGGGGAGCCCCCATCCACCGCTTGCAAAAGTGATCGAGCAGCTGTTTAGCTGCTCCAATCACTTTTACCAAAAAGTCCACCACTGGAGTTAAAGAATGGTCAGGAAGTGGTTAAAGACACTCTAATGCACTTCCACAATGCACTTGAGCTGCACCACACCACAATGCAAAATGTTTAGTTGGAGCCTCTTTAACCCCCTAGGTGCCAACCGTATGCAAATATGCGGCCTCTCACCAATTTGCAGATACAGCTGTCCTGAGAGCACACTCCCAGGAACAGTTATCAGTGGCTAACGGAAAGCTCCCAATTGCCTCTTGCGATCGTGAGCTTTCCGATCATGTGATCGCCGTGACAGCCAATCACAGCGGTCACATGATCATAAACCCCACCCGCACTGGCATATGAAACCACTTAAAGGGGCTGGGAGACGCTGGCGCAAAGGGGTTAACTATATGTATATATATATATATATATATATATATATTTTTTTTTTTTTTTGTTTTTTGTTTTGTTTTGTTTTGTTTTTTTGTTTTGCTCTCTGTGTCATGTTGTGGAGACTTCTCTATCAAATTTTACATAAAATTTTCGCAAATTATTTTAAATACAAACAATTGTTATTGTTACAGTAGAACTATAAGCATTTTTTATTTTGGGTAGAGTAGGGGAAGGTTATAACTCAGTCAGATTTTTTTTTCACCATCTGTGTGCTATTGGGGAGATTTCCCTTCCCGTCCTGTCCCATAGCCAAAACAGGAAGTGAGAGGAAATCCCTGCAAATTAAGGGAATCCCTTGGGGCCCCCACATAACCAGAACTAGAAGATTTATCCTCTATTACTTTTCAGGGGACAAACCAAAATGTGATATTCCCTTTTACTTTTACTTTCAATAATAATGGTAAACAGGACAAATAGAGAGGGTGAATTTCCCTAAAAGGGACACAGACAGCAATAACAACTTAATAAGTGTCCTCATCCATCTCCATTCTGCCCAAAAAAAATAAAAACAGAACAAAAAAATTTGCCTTCATAGTGTACTGTACTTTAGCAACTGCAGAAAGTCAGACAGAGTCTGTCTCATGTCTTTTTCTGTGGGGTGTCCAACATCATGTAGCTCTTTCCTTTCCAGCCTTCATGTCCCTGGCCCACCCCTTTCATTCATTGAATTTTGATGCTTTCAATCAAAGACCCTCAGCATCACATGCAGGCATTACCCCAAGGTAGTCTACATGCAATTCCCACTTCTCCAGATTGACTTCTACCCATGACATGCCAAATTGCGTCCAAGAGCCAGACCTCAGGGCTAAGGGTTCTAGAGAGGAGTAATGAGGCGGGTATGGTGATGTTATTGTCAGGAAGCTATGTACAGCACCCTGCCCGCCACAATCTGCCTGTATTGCAAGCGAGGCACAGAGACCCAGGGATGACATCAGTGGGTCGAAAATAATGTGTAACTAGTATGTGGATGAGGGGGGAAAGGAGGCATTTGGCAGAGCAAAAGATTAGCGAATTAAACTTGAGCCTTAAAGTGGTTGTAATGGCTGGAGGTCTTTTACCTAATGCATTCTCTGCATTAACATAAAAAAAATCCCTGTGCAGCCCCCCTTATACTTACCTGCGCTGATCCTGATCCAATGGCATGCACGAGAGCAGAGGCTCTCTTGGCTATCTCCCTTCTCTGACACGGCAGTGGGAGCCACTGGCTTCCGCTGCTGTCAATCACAGCCAGTGAGAAGGGAGTGGCTTGGGGCTGAGCCACGCTGTGTGTGTCAATGGACACACAAAGCCAGCTCAGGAGTAAGCATGCACGAGTGCCCCCATAGCATGCATCATGCTATGGTGGGCACACGGCAGGGGGGAGAAGCCAGGAGAGCTGGCAGTGGACCCCAGAAGAGGAGAATCCAGGCCATTACACACAGCAGGTAAGTATAACATGTTTGTTATTAAAAACAAACAAATTTAATTTACAATCACTTTAAAGATCATGTCACAGAAGTGATCAGGAGAAATGAAAGAATGAAGAAAAAACTCCAGACCAAAAGGCTGACATCACTAGACATGGGAACCAGATTTGGAAGGGGTTTGGATTTCCCATTAGGCAATGCAGGCACATATAAAAAGGGGAGAATATCTGCGCTAAATGTTAAATATGAGCATTTAAAAAATGAACAGAAAAATGCAACAATGAGGGAAAAAGGTGCAGCATCAAACAAAATCAGAATAACCGGTTTACGAAAAAAGGTGTATATGCGCAACCCAAAATGAATATAATGGTGTATCAACCATGAAATGAAACACTAAATATCACACAGTGAAGCATTTCCCATATTATATTGTCCAAAGACTGCTGTAAAAAAAAGTCCAAGCCAAAAAAAATAATAAAAGTGAATAAATGTTTGCCACACTCTGCCAAAACAGTGTAACAATGTGACAATATAACTGTGTTGTTTTAAAACAAACAATAACGATATCTGTTAAGCCGCATACACATGAGCGGAATGTCCAACAGAAAAAGCCAGACGGAAGCTTTTCATCGTCTATTCCGATCGTGTGTATGCCTCATTGGACTTTTCTTTTTTGAAAATTCTGACGGACCTAGAAATGGAACATGTTCTAAATATTTCCGACTGAACCAATTCCTATTGGGAAAACCGATCGTCTGTATGCTGTTCTGACGGACCAAAAACGACGCATGCTCTGAAGCAAGTATGAGACAGAAGCTATTGGCTACTGGCTATTGAACTTCCTTTTTCTAGTCCCGTCGTAAGTGTTGTACGTCACCGCGTTCTGGACGGTCGGACTTTGGGTTGACCGTGTGTAGGCAAGACCGCTTGAATGGAATTCCGTCGGAGTTCCGTCGGAGAAACTTTCGGAGTTTATTCCAATGGCAAAACCAGTCGTGTGTACGCGGCATCAGAAAAATATTCTCATATAATAGTCCACAAGCTATAAGTGTTATATCCAAAGAACTTCATGAGGCATCAGAAAGATATTTGGAGAAGATAGTGTTCTGATCATCAATATTCAAAAGCAAACAACGCCGATTACCAGATCACACACACAAAGCATGGGATCGTCAGCAGATGAAAGAGTCTGCAGTGACACTTATAAAAAAATACTTTTTTTTAATTGTCTTATGTAATATTCTGATTTTCTGAGATACTGAATGTTGAGTTTTTACTAGCTGTAACGCCCCGTACACACGGTTGGATTTTCCGATGGAAAATGTTCGATGGGAGCTTGTTGTTGGAAATTCCGACAATGTGTAGGGTCCATCGGACATGTTCCATTGGAATTTCCGTCATACAAAATTGTCATACAAAATTTGAGATCTGGATCTCAAATTTTCCGACAACAAAATCCGTTGTCGTAAATTTCGATCGTGTGTACACAAAGACTCCTCCACATTGTTTAGATACTGGTCTCTGGATCCTCCAAACAAAAAACACTCCAAGCACGTGTATATCATAAGATAAAAGAGAAAGGCTTCATGGTGCAGTACTTATTTTAAAAATGGTTTATTTCTTTATAGCACTGACATCCAAGCACAAGCGGTATACAAAGCACTTCAAATATAGCCGCGGCTCAAGCCAGCCAGCTGATGCTAAAGCTCCACCCGACGCAGAAGACCCTACGGGTGCCGTAGAAGGCATTAACTGGGAAAGGAGGCCTCCTTGGAGTGTTTGGAGTGTTTTTCGTTTGGAGGATCCAGAGACCAGTATCGTAACAGTGTGGAGGAGTCTTTCTGTCACTGCTGATTGTTTCGTCTGCTGACCATCTAATGCTTTGTGTGTGTGCCCATATGATCTGTATAATCTGAGATCCACCTGATCTGGTTAGCGGCGTTGTTTGCTTTTGAATATTGATGAACAGAACACTATCTTCTTCAAATATCTTTCCGATGCCTCATGAAGTTCTTTGGATATAACACTTAAAGCTTGTGGACTGTTATATGAGAATATTTTTCTAATGCCGCGTACACATGGTCCGAATTTACAACAAAAAATGTTCGATTAGAGCTTGTTGTCGGACATTCCGACTGTGTATAGGCTTCATTGGACATTTGCTGTCAGAATTTCCAACAACAAATGTTTGAGTGCTAAATCTCAAATTCTGAGCGTGTGTACCCAATTCCGACACACAAAATTCCACGTATGCTCGGAATCAAGCAGAAGAGCCACACTGGCTATTGAACGTAACTTTTCTCGGCTCGTCGTACGTCTTGTCTGTCACCGCGTTCTTGACGTTTGGAATTTCCGACAACATTTGTGCGACCGTGTGTATGCAAGACAGACAACTTTGAGCCAACATCCGTCGGAAAAAAATCCACGGTTTTGTTGTCGGAATGTCCGATCGCATGTACGCGGCATAACAGATATCGTTATTGTTTGTTTTAAAACAACACAGTTATATTGTCACATTGTTACACTGTTTTGACAGAGTGTGGCAAACATTTTTTCACTTTTATTATTTTTTTTGGTTTGGACTTTTTTTCACAGCAGTCTTTGGACAATATAATATGGGAAATGCTTCACTGTGTGATATTTAGTGTTTAATTTCATGGTTGATACACCATTATATTAATTTTGGGTTGTGCATATACACCTTTTTACATAATGCAGGCACATAACAATAGACAGCCGAGCCCAAACATTTCTTCCATTATTTGTATAAATATTTAGCTTATATACAGTTATTTACACAATATCACATTATTCTAAGCCAGGTTAGGACCAGGAAAACAGATTGATGTTTTATTTAAAGTGATACTAAACCTTTGATTTTTTTTTTTCAATAAAAATAACAAACATGCCTATACTTACTTGCTCTATGCAATGGTTTTGCACAGAGCAGCCCAGATCCTTCTCCTCTGGGGTCCCCCACCTGGGCTCCAGACTCCTCCTCTTCATCAGATGCCCCCACAGAAATCTGGTTTCCATGGGGACACCCGTGCGGACTCGCTCTCGGGTCCTGCTGCTGCCTCCACCAACAGCGGGACTCGGCTCCACCCCCCGCCTCACAGCTTTTGATTGACAGCTGCTACCAATGAGGAAAGCGACAGCGGCTGGAGCCACTGCGCTCGTTCACATCGCTGGATCAGATCGGGCTCAGGTAGGAAAAAGGGTGGGGGGAGCTGCAGCACAGAAGGTTTTTCATCTCAATGCATAGAATGCATTGAGATGAAAAACTTTAAGGCTTTACAACCACTTTAAGGCTTGGTTCACACTAGTGCAAATTGGACGTGGGTTTCCCCGCATCCAATTCACACGTCAAGTGATTGTGACCGGCTCTCTATGGAGTTGGTTCACACATCTCTGAAGCGGCTCCGGTGCGAATTGCAAGGGAGTCCTGTGCATCTTCTGGTCCATTTCAGGTCCGAATTCAGCTAAAAATTCGGGCTGAAATCCAACCTGAAATGGTGACCAGGGAAGCTGCTGTGAGCCACTCCGTGCCGAGCCTAAAAGAGAAGCTCCTAGATGGGGTGTTGTAAGAACGCCAACAGCTTTGCACCTACAGGCTCTTGTGATGAAAATCCCATCCTGTATAATAATAATAATAATAATATATAGGGATTGTTCTTTTGCCTAAAATAAATATGAAGTCACACATGGTTAAAAAAATACATTATTATTGCTTTGCATTCATTTATTGCTTTGAAGATGATCTGAAGCTTTCTGCCTATTTGCAGATACAAAGAAGTTTTGGGAAACAGGCAGCTTTGGAATGCAGCGAATTATCTTATTGAAGTTTTGCAAAGTAAAAACAGCCGATCCTATTTCCTTGTTAAGCCACTGAAGAAAGCATTCAAACAACTCTGATTTTTGTCGCAGTGTTTCTGAGCCGTTCACTTGTCAACTGTTATCAAAACAGCTGGCCACGGACATGCTGAAAAGAAAGACAAATGATTATGTAGAGAAAATTGTTTGTACCGGCTTTAATCCTATTCTGCTCTTGATTTCCCTGAAATATTTAATGCGCCATAATCTTTAAAAATGTTTTCAAAAGGAAGCCATATTGTTGTTTTTCATTAGTCTTATTTAGTATTATGTATATAGGGTTGTTACAAAATAGAATAAAGTAGCACTGAAGGTAAAACATATTTTTTTCATTTTAGAAGGGGAGAGTTATAACCCCTCTCAGTTTTTGTTTTTGTTTTTTGCCATCTGTGTCCCATTGGGAACATTTTCAACATAGGAAGTGAGAGAAAATCCGTCCAAAGTGAGGGAATCCATGGTTGTCACCAGAACTAGTGTCCCCATCAAAAGATTTTTCCTCTATTCCTGTTCTGGTGACAACCCAAAATTGGGATTTTCGTTCACTTTTGCCAATAGCAGTAAACAGGACAATTAGTCAATGAAGATAGAAAAAGATTGGACAACTGCACTCCAATGCAACACCTTTATTGACCAAAAGTGTGATCCATACACCAACAAAGGTACCTCTCTTGGTGTATGGATCACATTTTACGTCCATAAAGGTGTTGCATTGGAGTGCGGCTGTCCAATCTTCTTCTTTCTTCATTGACTACGTATGCCGAGCCAGCGCCCTCTATCACTCATGCAAGGATTGTGTGAACGCAGGATTATCACCTGGAGCGGTAATTCCTTTCTTTTCCAGTAAACAGGACAAATAGTGTGGGTGTATCTCCCTAACAAGGACAGAGACATCAATAAAGTCTGACAGATGTGCTAATCCCTCTCCACTCTATCCAAAACGAAAAAAAATAGCTTTAGTTATACTTTAACCGCTTGATGACTGTGTACTGTATATATGGCGGCAAGGGGGCTCTCCTGCGCTGGATCATGTACCTAGTACGTGATCCAGTATTTCCAGGTTGGGCTGCTGGCGGTCCGCTCTGCTGAGACACGATGTCCACCAGCATGCGCTGATTATTGGTTACACAGGCAGAACGCAGTCTGCCTATGTAAACAAGGCAGATTGCCGTTCTGTCAGCGGGGAAGACATTGATCCTGTGTTCCTAATAAGCAGGAACACGGAGTTAAAGCACTAGTAAAAGCACCCCTAGTAAGCACCCCTAGTAAAAGCACCTCCCACAGTCTAGTAACGCACAGGCTAGGATCACATTTAACCTTTTGGTCACCCCTAATGTTAATTCCTTCCCAGCCAGTGTCATTAGTACAGTGACAGTGCATATTTTTTTAGCACTGATCACTATATTGGTGTCACTGGTCCCCAAAAAATGTCAAAAGTGTCAATTAGTGTCCCGACTGTCTGCTGTAATATCGCAGTCCCGCTAAAAGTCGCTGATCGCCGCCATTACTAGTAAAAATAAATAAATTAAAATTCCATTAAAAAATTCCCATAGTTTGTAGACGCTATGACTTTTGTGCAAACCAATCAATATACGCTTATTGGGATTTTTTTTAACCAAAAATATGTAGCAGAATACATATTGGCCTAAATTTATGAAAAAAAATGATTTTTTACATTTTTTATTGGATATGTTTTATAGCAAAAAGTAAAAAATATTGTTTTTTTTTTTTTCAAAACTGTCGTTCTTTTTTTATAGTGCAAAAAATAAAAACTGCAGAGGTGATCAAATACCACCAAAAGAAAGCTCTATTTTTGTGGGAAAAAAGAGATCATTTATTTGCACGGCTGCACAATTGTCAGTTAAAGTAACGCAGCACCGTATTGCATAAAATAGCCCGGGCATGAAGGGGATTAATCTTCCGGAGCTGAAGTGATTAAAACATTCTGACTTTATGTGACAGGTATTTTGGAGGCTCCAACCCTTTCCCACTGTATCCAAAATTAAATAAAAACCATTTGGCTGAAGTTGGGCTCTGATTGATCACTATAGCAGTCAACATTAGGGGAGTAGCTATAGGGGTCTCAGGTGTCTCAATTGTGACCCGGACCCATGCTCCAGGGGGCCCATGCATCTCCCCTGTGCACCTGGATAGGAGGGGCAGTGGGGGAGACAGTTCCTCTGTATGTCAACTCCACCGCCCCTCCTATCCAGGCCCTGTAGCCAGGTCTATGCGCAGTGTCTAGCTCGCCATGCCTCTGCCTCAGGAACTTTTGCTGAGCCATACACCAGTCATGGGGGAAGGGGATCCAGAGAAGGCCGAACTACAAGTCCCTTAAGAGGAGTGGGGGCAGAGGAGCCCGTGAGGGACAACAAAGTATTAATTACACCCAACCACCTACTATGGCTGACTTAGGATCCTCTGCCCCTAAATAAAATAACAAAAATAAAAACCACTGACACCAGTGGCAGAAATGCCAGGGCAAGAAAGGTCGCCCTTGTGACTGGGCCCTGGTGTTCTGCCACCCTGGGGAAGCCCCAAGACAGCAAGAAGGGGGCCCACTGCTGAACATGTGAAAGGATCCCACTACGGGACCTTAAAAAAGGGCCCTGTGACAGGAGTAAAGGGCCTCTGGATCAGTGGGAAGGGATCCAGGCCCAGAGGGAAGGACCCCAGCTCGGGGTCAGGGGGGCCCTTCACGGTTTCTTGCACCGGGGCCCTGAAGGTTCTAGTTACGCCTCTGGTCAACATGATGGATGTGATTCCCTCCTGGGACATTATCTGTATGGATTGTGTATGCTCTCCCCATTTCCTTCCAAAAGGTGGCTTCTATCTCAGATGTTGATTCTGTGCCATATTTCCTGCATTTCTAAGTATAATGCTGTAAGCATTTCAAACCATTGGATAGCATCTTAGTACAGGGGGAGTGTGCCCAACCTTTAATTTTGGAGCTTAAGATCAAAATTTGAGTTCAGGAGTACTTAGTCTCATATAGAATGTAAGCACATAACGATTGCACAATTGAATAATAATTAATTACAGCAAGAAATCATTGGGTCATGTGCCCAATATCAAAGAGAGGACCTTAGAGAATGGTTTGTTCACCTCAAACTTCAGCCATCTTTTGTTGAGTTTATTATCTACTCTAATCCAGTTAAAGAGGAACTTTACCCTACCCATACAAAATTAAATTTAATCTTTCTAAAGCTAGCCATAGATGGAACAATTTTCTTTCTTGCAACCTGTGGTTGGTTTCCCATCAACACAGTCAGTGTTAATGGAGGAATACCTCCCACGGAGCTATTGTGTTCTTCCGGCGGGGGAATGGGGGGGCTTGGTGAGCTGTCCCGGCCAGGAGACCACACAAGGATTAACACTAGCTGGCAATAATCGCATGAAAAATCCGACATGCTGGCTGTACACAAGTTGATTGATTGACCAATTTAGGAACAATCAGCCTGCCCATAAATGGTTTGAATCCCGGTTGGTCCCTGTTGAACCGACCAAGATTTGAACCGTCTATGGCCTAAATCTTTTCCCTGTATGATGAAAAAAGCTTTCTTACTAGTCGATGGAGTTCAGAATTGTCTACCTAGCAGCTATAGTTCTCCTGGCGCCAGTCTGCTTCTGTTCCGCCACCTTGAAAGTCCTCTTCATGGTTTTTCATTTGACGCATGCGCAGACACACTGCAATGATCTCTTCCAGGACTTCACAGCATGTCTGCGCATACACAGCTGTCAGAGAAATAGTAGAAGCTTGACCTGCCAGTGTCGGCGCTTTCCTGTGCGCCTGCGCAGAAGAGTTGCGCTACAGCGCGCACAGGTGCGTGATCCGGCGGGTTCATGCTTCCAAGCACACAGTTCTGCAGGCCAGCGCATGCGGGTGCGCGATGCGCCGTAAGCGCACGGGCACGTGCGCACCGTTGTCTCCCAGGCAGGCCTTAAAGTCAGCCTTGTGTGTGGTATGATAGCTGGTTTGTCTTTTCAGCTCCTGTAACCTGTTCCTGAACCTGTGTACCTGTGCTTGCCTGTTGTGACCCGGATCGACCTTGACCTCGCCTGAACCTCTCCAGCGCTTAACCCTTGGCTTATCTCTTGGACTTCTCTACCTGCCTGACTTCCCGTGTTTGACCCCCGGCCTGTTCCTGGACTTTGCCTCTGCCTTGATCCCAGTGTTTGATCATCAGCCTGCTTACTTCTGCCTGACTTCCCGTGTTTGACCCCCGGCTTGTTTCTGGACTTTGCCTCTGTGTTTGACCCTCAGCCTCCTCTCTGAACCGGCTCTAGTCTTCATCTCCAGACTCTGCTTGAGCTTCTACCTAGCCAGTTCCAGCCCAGTGTCAGCCACCCTGCACGGATCACCTCTCTACCTGAAGTTCCTTCCTGCTACTCTGCTACCTGCTGGTGAAGAGAAAGTGGAGAAAAACTTAATTCCGTGAGTGAAGGTTGGATCGAACCTCTTGCTCACCACGTAACTTATATCTGCAGCCTTAATGCCTTGCTGAACATACTGTATTTGTCCATGTCGGTTGAGGTTTCTGTGCTGAGCGCGTGCTTACTGTGCGCTCCCAGCAAACTGACCAAGCTGTCGCAGACAGCTTCCAAGATTTCTTTGTGACAGAAGGACAGGCTCCTGATAATGTGACCATTGCGACAGCCAATCACAGTGATCACATAAATCAAGAACCATGCCCTGTCTCCCAAGTCCGAACCCAGGTAAAGGGCTGCCAGGAGCGGGCAGGAAGGAATTAAACATCAGATTGTTTTGGTCTATTTTGTGGCAGCCATGAATTAAGACTGTTCTGGGCAAACAGAAGGGTGCAAAAGGATTAATAGCTAAGCAGACTTTATGTGTTATATCTTAAGATCTATTTAATGATTGTACATAGATTTGAAGTACAGTAAATACTTTTTTTTTTTAATTGAAGAAGACCTGCAAATGTGGTTAAGTGATGTGTGCAATGCGCTCTTCACATTTTTTACTCTGCTGAAATAGTGCAGCTACAGTCCAAGTATTTTCTAGATCATTTTGGGCATTCACTGAGAGATTTAATTTTCTGCTTGAAGATGTCATATAAAGTAAGTGATGTTATTTATGTCAATCAAATTAATGGAATTGGTTAAGGGTTATGTATAGTAGTTTTCTACATGTTTTCTTTAATTATTTGTTATGGTCGGGACTTAGAAAAAGTTTGTCTTCTCCTTTTTAAGCCTGCAGGGGGAGCTCCGGTCTCTTTACACAGTTTTTCAAAATCTCAGCTTGTTTCTTTGATTAGCTTAAAGTGGAACTTTACCAATAACAACTTGATAAAAAATAATGTTTTTTAGCAAGGAACATACATTCAACAGTAACAATTATATTGCCTTGAAAAAGTATTTATACCCCTTGAAATTTTCCACATTTTGTCATGTTACAACCAAAAATGTAAATGTATTTTATTGGCATTTTATTTGATAGACCAACACAAAGTGGCACATAATTGTGAAGTGGAAGGAAAATAATAAATAGTTTACAAATAAATATGTGAAAAGTGTGGGGTGCATTTGTATTCAGCCCCCCTGAGTCAATACTGTTCTGTTCTTGCTACACGTTTGCCCCTGGCGTGTATGTAGCTCAACATACAGTTTAAACCTTGAATCCTACAATAACCAGACTGTCTGTAACTTTGGATCTTTATTACAAGGAACAGGTGGTGGCCATATAAGAATAGGATGTACACACGGTGAAACTAGGAATAAACCGACAAATGAACATATATAAGAATTACATGAACATAACAAATGTCTACTAGGTATACAAATAAACAGTCTTTAGCACAATGTTTCTCAACTCCAGTCCTCAAGGCGCCCCAACAGGTCATGATTTCAGGATTTCCCTCGGATGAAACGGCTGTGGTAATTACTAAGGAAGTGAAACTGATCAAATCACCTGTGAAAATAATGGAAATCCTGAAAACATGACCTGTTGGGGCGCCTTGAGGACTGGAGTTGAGAAACACTGCTTTAGCATACCAGCGATGCTGCCTTAGAAGGATTGGGATTTCCTCTGAACATGTAGTGCAGGCTTAGCTGGCTCCATGCAGTCTGTCCTCATGGAAAAAATGAAAAAGTTGTAATAGGAAGTGGGCTAGTTCCTAGTGATATGACAGGAAATGTCTATTAACCATAGAACACTCTAACAGGTTTTCTTCTAAGATCGCCCTGTATTTGGATCCATCCATCTTCCCATAAACTCTGACCAGCTTCCCTGTCCCTGCTGAAGAAAAGCATCCCCACAACATAATGCTGCCACCACTATGTTTCACGGTGGGGTTGGTGTGTTCAGGGTGATGTGCATTGTTATTTTTCCTTGCCACACATAGCGTTGTGTATGAGGCCTAAAAGAAGCCCCTTATTTACAAATGTGAAGACATGACAGCCAGACATTTCAGAAGTGGTCAACGTCAAAGGATGTTTCTTTTTTTTGTTAGAATAAAAAAATATGTTATACTTACCTGCTCTGTGCTACAATATTGCACACAAAGGTCCCGTTTCTCCTCTAGTGGCAGTCCCCACCAGTGCTGTCATCTTCTTCTTCCTCCAGGTGCTTCCTGTCACAATCTGGATGCTAGAGAGGCACCCCTGTCCATACACTACTGAACCGGGCTGTGTGTGCCCATAGACACACACAGCACACACAGCACTATTAAGCCACACCCACACCACCTTCTCACTGGAGTTTGACTGACAGCAGCAGGAGCCAATGGCTCCTGTTGCCCTCAGTGTTTTCTGTGAAAGCTAGAAGTGAGGAAAGCAGTCTTCCAGCTGAGACAGTGCTGAAGCAGTGACAGGAGTGAGGTAAGTGTTTCTTGATGTGGGTAGGATAAGTAGTGGGGCATATTTTAACCCAATGCAAAGAATGCATTAAAGCGGAGTTTCACCCAAAAATGAAATTTCCGCTTATCCGGTTCCTCCCCCCCCATGTTACATTTGGCACCTTTCAGGAGTGGGGGGGAGCAGATACCTGTCTAATACCTGTCTAATACAGGTATAAGCTCCCACTTCCGGTGATAAATCACTGCAGGATCTGCGGCGATCTACGTAATGTCCGGCCCCTCCTCTGTATCCCCCGCTGTCTTCTGGGAGACACACAGGTCCCAGAAGACAGCAGGGACCAGTCAGGACACGCAGCGTGACTCGCACATGTGCTGTAGGGAACCGGGCTGGAACCAGGAGCCGAGGTACAAGTTGGCTCTGGGTGAGGACATTGTGGGCGCCCTGGACAGGTAAGTGTCCTAATTTTAAAAGTCAACAGCTGCAGTACTTGTAGCTGCTGACCTTTAATTTTTTTTTGGCGGAATTAAAGGTATAAAAAAAAAAAATACATTTGACTTGACTAGAGCCACTTTAATATTTATTCTGACTCAAGTGTGTTTTTAAATTCCTTGTGGGAGTCATTAGGCCCAGAGGGGAAATAAAAGCTTTTACAAACATTTGCTTCACTGAAAGTCATTTTTCACAAGCTGCTATTGTTGTTTTTTTTTTTGTATTTAGAACGGCAGATGGTACCGTTCTAATAGGCAGGTACATGACAACCGAATCTCTCTGCCAAGCCATTGTGGGCCATAGTCAGAATTTAATTTACCATGGAAAAATAATATTGTTTTGGCAGTTTTTGGACAACATTGACAGACAAATATATAATGGATCTATTTCTGTACCCCAAGGACATTTAACAAATACAGATCAATTAGTGAAGTTGTAAAAGTCAATTAATGTATATGAATATAGTCATCCTAAGTAGAGATGTTTTATTAAAGCAAACCTTAGGCCAATTTTTTTGCTTAGAAGATAGATCACGATTCTCTCACGTTTCTTGTGGCGTAACATCATCTTTCACATTAAAACAAAAAAATTGGCCTAACTTTACTGTTTTGGGGTTTTTTTTATTCCTTGAAGTGTATTTTTTCCCAAAAAATTGCGTTTGAAAGACCGCTGGGCAAATACAGTGTGACATAAAATATTGCAGCAATTGACATTTTATTCCCTAGGGTCTCTGCTAAAATATATATAATGTTTGGGGGTTCCGAGTAATTTTCTAAGAAAAAATATTGATTTTAACTTAAGAAACAAGTGTCAGAAAAAGATTTAGACTTTAAGTGGTTAAACTTCCTGCATTTACACGTTGTGAAAAACTTGGCAGACTGCCTGGATTTTTTTTTCACACAGAAGTTTATCCCTTTGATCTAATATAAATAAAAAATGTGAACATAAAAGCTAAAGGGGGTACCTCATCCTAGATAGAATTTACAAAACAAAAAAACAGCATGACGGATTATCATGATACCATAGAAGAATTATAACACATAATACTTAATAATAAATGTATTTAAAAAATTAATGCATAGAAAAACTCTGTCAAATCACTTCTATTCTAAAGGTTCAACAATAAAGGTTACAATATGTGTGAAACATGATGGTTGACGCGTTTCGCAAAGTAACTTCTTCAGAACCAAAATTTACACATAACCAAAGAACCTTAAGGTGGAGAGATGGGAGAGATACATATATTAAAGATAAGCGCAAGTCCAATATTGTATAAATATATCAAATGTAAATATGAAGAGTATCAAGAATAGCCCTCAATAACCAAAAGCATTATAAACTTACGGATTGTAGAACCCAGATAGCTGAAGCTGAGGAACGGAAGCGGTGTTGTCACGGCAGGCAAGTCACCTCCGTCCGCCGGGCCGCTGGGCGCATGCGCGGGGGGTTGTTGCTGAGACGTGCACCCGTGCGCGGCCTGATGGTACGGCGCGCGCGGGTGCACGGCGGCCCGCGGGTGCGCGCCGTCGCCCGTGCGGGTGCCCGGTAGCGCGTCACGCTGACGCGCTCACTGGGAGGTACTTCAGACGACACCAGCACCCAGTCGGGTTGCTGGTTTGTCGTCAGCTTCCCCTGCCTGTGTTTGAAAACCTTGCTTACTGTTACCTGATTATACCGACCCTCTGCCTGGATACCTGACTACTCTACTTGCTGAATACCCTGACCCTCTGCCTGGATACCTGACTACTCTACTTGCTGAATACCCTGACCCTCTGCCTGGATACCTGACCACTCTTGCTTGCTGGATACCCTGACCCTCTGCCTGGATACCCGACCACTCTTGCTTGTAGATACCCTGATTCTCTGCCTGGATATAGACCACCTCTTGCTGCTGACATCCTGACCTCTGGCCTGTTTAAGGATCACTCCAGACCTGTTGGACTTCCTGTCCTTTGCCTGTGCTTCCAACCATACCTTCCACGGGGCTGCCACCCCCTTGATCCCCTCAGTTCCAAGGACGTCCTTGCCATCAGCTTGTTATCTCTTAACCTCTTCCCTTGCACCCTCAGGCACTTCCTCAGAAGACTCTCCATTTAAGTCATCCTACAGCTTACCGGAGACCCGTGCCTCTGCGTGCTTCCGATCCCCTGTCTCACTCTCGGGGGTTCGGGTGCGCGTGGTCGTAAGGGCAAGCCGCTCTCGGCATCTCGGCCTTGGTGAGTATTGGCGTGACAGTACAAACCAGCCAGATGTCCGAGGCCGACAGAGCGCGCTCTCCCTTGGAGATCTTATGCCAACAAGTCTCCGCCTTGGCTGATTCAGTACAGAGGCTACAAGAGGGATACACACAAGTGGATAACCGCCTCCAACAACTGACGGGGGCCTTTCCCCCTGCCACTGCAGCTCCAGCACCTAGTAATGAAGGGCCGCTCCCTCAGGCCACTGCTAGTCCTACAGTAGTAATGGCACTTCCGGAACCTAGGGTTCCCACTCCGGAACGGTTCTCAGGGGACCGTAAAAAGTTCAGGGCCTTCAAAAACGCATGCACTCTTTACTTCGCGTTGCAACCCCGAACCTTCTCATCAGAAGTGGTCAAGGTGGGATTTGCGATTTCCCTGTTGTCAGAGGAACCTCAGGCCTGGGCACACAGCCTGATGGAATCAGGAAGTCTGGTGCTTAATACTATTGATACCTTTTTTGAAAGTATGGCCCAACTATATGACGATCCACAGCGTATGGCCACCGCCGAAGCTATCTTACACCGTCTTGTCCAGGGAAGGAGACCAATTGAGGACTACACGGTGGAATTCCGTAAGTGGGCGGCCGACACTAACTGGAATGAGCCAGCCTTACGTCACCAGTATCGCCAAGGTCTGTCGGAACTCCTCAAGGATGAATTAGCCAGGATGGAGACTCCCACATCATTAGAGGAGTTAATCCAGGCAGCAACCAAATTAGATCGGCGGTTGAGGGAACGTCGGTCTGAGCGATTCCAAAATCCTCGCCCAGCATGGGCAACTCCAAGACTCCAACCCATTCCAGGATCTTCACCCATTACAGCTGGGTCTACTGCACTTCCTGATTCCGAACCGATGCAGCTGGGTTTAGTACGCTCACCGCTAACCTCAGAGGAGAGACAGCGTAGACGGCAGTCCAACTTGTGTCTCTATTGCGGGGGTGCCGGCCACTTCCTGCGCAACTGCCCGATAAGGCCTAGTAAGTCCTTTCAACCTAAAACAATGACCTACCAAGATAACAATTCCTCTAAATCTTATGTGATGTTGTTTATCTCGTTACAGCTACCGGAAGGGGAATCCCGCCTACCGGCGATCATTGACTCCGGCGCATGTAGCTGCTTTATGGACGCTGCCCTGGCCCGAACCTTGCATGTGCCTTTACAGCTTAAGACGCAACACTTACAAGTCCACTTGGCAGATGGGTCTCTTCCCAGTTCAGGCCTAATCACCCAGGAGACTCAACCTATCCTAGCCACTACCGATTCAGGACACCAAGAACTTCTGCGCTTAGACCTCATCCACTCTCCCATGTTCCCAGTCATTCTGGGATTACCTTGGTTACAAGCCCATGACCCTCTTATCCAATGGAGCTCGAAGACGGTCTCTTTTCCTTCCGCCTACTGTTCTCAACACTGCCGCCCTCAGAGATCCCAGATCTGTGCTACGATCTCAGCTCCTCCGATTGACCTCCAGCATGTCCCCCAGGAGTATCACGAGTTTCAAGAAGTCTTCAGCAAACAAATGGCCGATTGTCTTCCACCTCATCGGCCATACGACTGCCCAATCGACCTGTTGCCAGGATCAGAAATTCCTTTTGGGCGTATCTTCCCTCTTTCCGAAACAGAGCTGGAGGCTCTTAAACAATATATAGATGAGAATCTGGAAAAAGGGTTCATCCGTCCCTCATCTTCACCTGCCGGAGCAGGTATCTTCTTTGTCGGTAAGAAGGACGGTTCCCTTAGGCCCTGTGTGGATTACCGGCAGTTGAATAACATTACTGTCAAAAATCGGTACCCGTTACCGCTCATTCCAGAGTTATTCCAACGCTTTAGGTCAGCCAGAATCTTCTCCAAATTGGATCTCCGAGGGGCGTACAACCTTATCCGGATCAGAGCTGGGGATGAGTGGAAGACAGCTTTCAGGTCAAGGTTCGGGCATTTCGAATACTTGGTGATGCCCTTTGGGCTCTGCAATGCTCCGGCTACGTTCCAACACCTAGTGAACGACATTTTCCGCAAATACCTAGATGACTTCCTCGTAGTCTACCTGGATGATATCCTAATTTTTTCCCCTACATTGGAACTGCACAGGGATCACGTCAAAACAGTTCTGACCATTTTGAGACAGCACAGGCTTTACCTGAAAAGGGAGAAGTGCGAATTTGAAAAATCAGTTGTGCAATTTCTAGGGTTTATCATTTCAGCAAATGGAGTGGAGATGGATCCTCAAAAGATACAGGCTATTCAGGAGTGGCCAGCCCCCTCTGATAAAAAAGGGGTTCAACGCTTTATCGGATTCGCTAACTTCTATCGGAAGTTTATTGTCGGATTCTCTACTATAGTGGCACCCATCACTCAGCTAACACGCCGGCACGGATCATTCCAGTGGTCCCAAGCAGCACAGGAAGCTTTCATGAAGCTAAAGGATCTGTTCAGTTCCGCTCCTATTCTCCGGCATCCTGATCCTTCCCATCCGTTCGTGTTGGAAGTGGATGCATCAGAAATAGCCACGGGGGCAATCCTTTCTCAGAGACAGGGACCCAAGGCCATCTTACACCCAGTTGCATTTGCTTCTCGGAAACTCAGTGCGGCAGAATTAAATTATGACGTAGGTGACAGGGAACTGTTGGCCATAAAATTTGCCCTGGAAGAATGGAGGTACTTACTTGAGGGGGCACTCCATCCGGTGATGATTTTCACCGATCACAAGAATCTTGAGTACCTCCGAACAGCAAAACGCCTCAAACCCAGACAAGCTCGTTGGGCCCTGTTCTTTTCGCGCTTCAATTTCCACATCTCTTACAGACCTGGCAAAAAGAATGGAAAAGCGGACGCTCTCTCCCGAATGTTCTCAGCAGAACTCCAGACCTCAGAACCCAGTACAATTCTAGCACCTCACAACTTTCTTGGATTGACACAGACAGACCTGATATCTTCGATCAAGAGATCATCCAATACATGTACCGATCCAGAGGTACAATCCCTAAGGAAAGATGAGGGTCTCTTTTGGGTCCGGGACAAAATTTTTGTGCCTCAACAAACCCGGTTAACCGCTCTCAAGATGTGCCACGACCATAAATTGGCCGGCCACTTCGGGGTTAGGAAGACAGCTGACTTGATCTCCCGCTCCTTCTGGTGGCCGGGTTGGAGACGGGATTGCAGCGAGTATGTGGCCTCTTGTCTCCGTTGTCAACGCAGCAAAGGCCAGAACGCCAGATCCTGGGGCTTACTTAAACCACTCCCTATTCCGGAACGACCATGGTCCGACGTGTCCATGGATTTCATTGTGGATCTGCCAGCCTCAGAAGGCTTCACTACCATTTTTGTTGTGGTCGACCGTTTGTCCAAAATGGCCCACTTCCTACCCATGATCGGTACTCCCTCCGCAGCTGAAACAGCCAACGTTTTTCTGAAAGAGGTCATAAGGCTGCACGGGGTACCAAAGAATATAGTGTCTGACAGAGGCGTGCAATTCACATCCAAATTCTGGAGGGAACTTTGTAAGGCCCTGGATATTACAGTATGCCTCTCATCAGCCTATCATCCGCAGAGCAATGGCCAAACGGAGAGGACAAATCAGACTTTGGAGCAGTATCTCCGTTGCTTTTGTTCAGGATCCCAGGATGATTGGTCAAAACTTCTTCCATATGCAGAATTCGCGTATAATAACTCAGTTCACGCGGCTACCAACCAGACGCCCTTTTGGGCCAACTGCGGGTTTCACCCCACGTTCCTGACTAAGGACATTCCTGAGGTAACAGTTCCTGCAGTACAGGACAGAATAATATCCTTACAAGCCAATTTTCAGGAGATTCAAAGCATGTTACGAAAAGCTCAGAGGATCTACAAGGAGCAGTATGACAGAGGCAGGAAGGAGAATCCAAAGTTTAACATAGGGGAAAAGGTTTGGTTGTCCACCTCCAACCTCAAGCTGCAGTTACCATCCCGAAAACTAGGACCTAAATTTATTGGTCCTTTCCCTATCAAGAGGATTATCAATCCCGTGGCCATGGAATTAGCCCTGCCCAAAACGTACAGGATCCACCCTGTCTTTCATGTATCTTTATTGAAGCCTGTTGCATCCAGTCCATTTCCAGAAAGAGGAGAGGTTCCTCCCCCACCAACCAGGGTGGACGGTGAGAACGAGTTTGAGGTGGAGGCTATCTTGGGTTGTAGAAGGAGAGGCAGACAACTACAATACCTGATCCAATGGAAGGGATACCCACCTGAAGACAATTCATGGGAACCTGCGAAGAACCTACATGCTCCTCGTTTGATTCAAACCTTTCATCAAGACCATCCGGAGTTGATGTCTAGTTTGGGCGTCCGGTGTCCGCCCTTAGGAGGGGGGCACTGTCACGGCAGGCAAGTCACCTCCGTCCGCCGGGCCGCTGGGCGCATGCGCGGGGGGTTGTTGCTGAGACGTGCACCCGTGCGCGGCCTGATGGTACGGCGCGCGCGGGTGCACGGCGGCCCGCGGGTGCGCGCCGTCGCCCGTGCGGGTGCCCGGTAGCGCGTCACGCTGACGCGCTCACTGGGAGGTACTTCAGACGACACCAGCACCCAGTCGGGTTGCTGGTTTGTCGTCAGCTTCCCCTGCCTGTGTTTGAAAACCTTGCTTACTGTTACCTGATTATACCGACCCTCTGCCTGGATACCTGACTACTCTACTTGCTGAATACCCTGACCCTCTGCCTGGATACCTGACTACTCTACTTGCTGAATACCCTGACCCTCTGCCTGGATACCTGACCACTCTTGCTTGCTGGATACCCTGACCCTCTGCCTGGATACCCGACCACTCTTGCTTGTAGATACCCTGATTCTCTGCCTGGATATAGACCACCTCTTGCTGCTGACATCCTGACCTCTGGCCTGTTTAAGGATCACTCCAGACCTGTTGGACTTCCTGTCCTTTGCCTGTGCTTCCAACCATACCTTCCACGGGGCTGCCACCCCCTTGATCCCCTCAGTTCCAAGGACGTCCTTGCCATCAGCTTGTTATCTCTTAACCTCTTCCCTTGCACCCTCAGGCACTTCCTCAGAAGACTCTCCATTCAAGTCATCCTACAGCTTACCGGAGACCCGTGCCTCTGCGTGCTTCCGATCCCCTGTCTCACTCTCGGGGGTTCGGGTGCGCGTGGTCGTAAGGGCAAGCCGCTCTCGGCATCTCGGCCTTGGTGAGTATTGGCGTGACAGGTGTGCCCCACACAATGATGGGGGAGTGGATAGAGGCAGGAAAATGCAGGAGCTGGATCCAAATAGACCCTCTGTGTGTTAACACAGGCATTACTTAAATAATTGAATAATATCCACAAGACCAATCAGAAACCACAGACCAATATGGCAGAATAAGCTCGCAGAAAATTAAATAAAATGTAATAAAAGAGTATTCTGGCCATACTTACTATAGTCAAATGCCCAGTGCTAACCAGACAGCAGCACAGCAGCACAGCAATAGATTAAACAGTCCTTATTGGGGAATGACGTGTTTGGAAAGGAGGGCCAAATACCTAAATAGAAAAAAACCCTCATTATATGCTAAAACAAGTACCCCAAAGCAAAGGGAGTACATGGGAGGACAAAAGAAAAAAGGGGGGGGGAGAATGTATAACCACAAAAATTACCTAAATAGGACCACCCACTGATTCCAAGTACATCAAACAAATGGGCGAGGAGAAAAAAACATTCCTGCATAGAGCCCAAGAGATGGTCTGACCAGAGATTAGTATCCCGGGATTGATAATGGAAGGGCTGACAGGAAGGATATCTACCTGTTTAGAAACGGCACTAAAAGAGAGAACCATAAACGATATATATAATAATGATAAACATTCAAAGTACCAAGTGACACTTCAGTAGTGGTAGATCAACCACATTAAAATACATCCCTTTGATCTAAGAAGGAAGAGTTAGTTACAATGTTTCATGTTAAAAACTTGGCAGACTGCCCGGATGTTTTCTTTTGACAGCTGAGTGAACAGATAAGTCTCTCCACTTGTTATATGAAAGAATCGGCTAACTCTGCACTAGAGATCGTCAGGGGGGTTGAATCGAGATCACGATTTTTTAACGATTAATCATGCAGCTCTACCTACCATTCTTTTAACACTTAAGCCTCGTACACACGATCAGATTTTCCAGCGGGAAATGTTTGATGACAGGCTGTTGGCGGAAAATCTGACTGTGTGTATGCTCCATCGGACAATTGTTGTCAGACTTTCCGCCAACAGAAAACAAATAAAATTAGATGTGCTTTCTGCCTATAGAACTTAACGAAAAAGTGCATTCTATGCATCCAAAAATATAGAAAATATACCAAATCAAATCATTATTCAACCAAAAAAATAATGTCAAAGTAATAACTCCAAGGCCAATAATAAATAATACGTTATCTCCTCCGATTCCGCAACATGTCTGCTTGACGAACGGCCGTTCAGAAACTAACTGAAAAGCACGAAATGAAAAGCGCTAAATAAAACCCGAAAAGAAAAGCGCAAATCAACCCTCACCAAACATCTACTAACACAAAATTAGCAGAAGGAGCTCAAAGGGTGGCGCTAAAGAGCTGAAAAACCACATAGTACATCTAGTACATCACTACGTTCGTAATTGTTGGCCAACAATTGTGTGACCGTGTGTATGCAAGACAAGTTTGGGCCAACGCCCTTCGGACAAAATTCCATGGTTTTGTTGGCGGAAAATCCGATCGTGTGTATGAGGCTTAAGGATGACCACAGACAACCATTTACCTGACCTGCTTAATCCTTAAAGTGAACCTGTAGTCAGGTAAAATGAATTGAAAAGCTGCTACCACTCTGCTCATGAAGGCTGCAAGTATTCAACTGGCTGGATAGGTTAAATACCTGTGTTACCCCACCCCATGCAGTGGTTTCTTCACTGTTGTAAGTCTGGGGGTGACAGATGAGTTGGTGGGAAGAACCACAGCATGCAGCGGGTGAGTCGTCCCAAAAGAAAAAAGGCTCCAAACGAAAATCTCTTCTGAGCTTTTTATCTTCTGGGATATTATCCTGGAACTCTATCCCTGTAAAAGTATCCCTTGTGTAGACATCCAAAGGTCCTGAGACTGCTGCTGGATATAATATCAGATTATGTGACACTCTATAGCAGCCATTTTCAACTAGGGATGGGCAAACGGTTCGGCTCGAGCATAAGTTCGGGCTGAACTTGCGCTGTTCGGACATTCGGCGAACAGCCAAAGAAACAGGTCGTTCGACCATTTGTTCAGCCCCCAAAACCGACCACAATTCATTGCGGCGCTGAACAGAGCAATGCAAGCCCTGATTGGCTGAAGCAGTGAGCTTTATCCAATCATGGCTCATTCCTGCCCCACAGTATAAAAGTATTCTTTCAATGGCAGCCATTTTCAGTGTGATTTTGGCGAGGAGAGAGATAGAACAGGGCTCTGTTCAGTGCTATTAGTTAATTAGTGTGCTATACTGTGTTGTTTTGCTTCAATTGTCAGTGTAGAATATTAGTTTAGTGTCAGTCTAGGGATAGTGTGAGTGTAGTGAGGATGATCATCATTCAGCTTTGCATAGTGTGCATCTAGCATAGGGACTAGGGATGAGCCGGACACCCCCCAGTTCGGTTCGCATCCAGAAAATGCGAACAGGCAAAAAATTTGTTCGAACACGCGAACACCGGTGAAGTCTATGGGACACGAACTTGCATAATCAAAAGTGCTCATTTTAAAGGCTTATATGCAAGTTATTGTCATAAAAAGTGTTTGGGGACCTGGGTCCTGCTCCAGGGGACATGTATCAATGCAAAAAGAAGTTTTAAAAACGGCCGTTTTTTTCGGGAGCAGTGATTTTAATAATGCTTAAAGTGAAACAATAAACCGCTAGCGCCGGCTCTAATGAATTGTCGGTCTGGCAATACACATAGAAGTTCATTGATAAAAACGGCATGGGATTCCCCCACGGGGGAACCCCGAACCAAAATTAAAAAAAAAAAATGTGTGGGGGTCCCCCTAAATTCCATACCAGGCTCTTCAGGTCTGGTATGGATATTAAGGGGAACCCCGCGCCAAATTTTTTTAACCACTTCCCGCCCGCCCTATAGCGGATTGACGTCCGGGAAGTGGTTGTGTTATCCTGACAGGACGTCATATGACGTCCAGCAGGATAACATGCCGCAGCGCGCCCCCGGGGGCGCGCATCGCGGCGATCGGTGGAGCGGTGTGTCAGTCTGACACACCGCTACACTGATCTTGGTAAAAAGCCTCCGGCGGAGGCTCTTTACCACGCGATCAGCCGTGTCCAATCACGGCTGATCACGCTGTCAATAGGAAGAGCCGTTGATCGGCTCTTCCTCACTCGCGTCTGACAGACGCGATTAGAGGAGAGCCGATCGGCGGCTCTCCTGGCAGGGGGGGTCTGTGCTGATTGTTTATCAGCGCAGCCCCCCTCAGATCACCACACTGGACCACCAGGGATCGCCACTAGGACCACCAGGGAAGGGGCAACATGTGGATGGCCAGGTATGTACCCCATGGCCATCCACATGTGCCCAGTGTGCCCAGTCAGTGCCAATCAGTGCCCACAAATGGGCACTGATTGGCACAATTATGTTGCAGTGATGCCCAACAATGCCACCCTTAGGGGCATCACTGCAAACAACCAGTGCCGTCAGTGCCACCCATCAGTGTCCATTCATGCCACCTGTCAGTGCCCATCCGTGCCCATCAGTGCCCATCTATCAGTGCCCATCCATGCCCATCTGTGCCAACTATCAGTGCCACCTATGAGTGCCCATCAGTGCCGCCTATGAGTGCCCATCTGTGCCGCCTATGAGTGCCCATCAGTGCCGCTTACCAGTGCCACTTATCAGTGCCCATCAGTGCCGCCTATCAGTGCCCATCAGTGCCGCCTATCAGTGCCCATCATCAGTGCCCGTCAGTGCCACCTCATCAGTGCCACCTCATTGGTGCCACCTCATCGGTGCCCATCAGTGCCGCCGTATCAGTGCCAGTCAGTGCCCGTCAGTGCAGCCATATTAGTGCCCGTCATTGAAGAAGAAAACGTACTTATTTACAAAAAAAATTTAACAGAAACAAAGAAAAACTTGTTTTTTTTCAAAATTTTCGGTCTTTTTTTATTTGTTGCGCAAAAAATAAAAACCGCAGAGGTGATCAAATACCACCAAAAGAAAGCTCTATTTGTGGGAACAAAATGATAAAAAATGTGTTTGGGTACAGTGTAGCATGACCGCGCAATTGTCATTCAAATTGCGACAGCGCTGAAAGCTGAAAATTGGTCTGGGCGGGAAGGTGTCTAAGTACCTGGTATTGAAGTGGTTAAAAAATGGCGTGGGGGTCCCCCTCAAAATCCATACCAGAGGGTCTGGTATAGATTTTAAGGGGAACCCCGTGCCAAAATTTTTAAAAAAATGGTGTGAGGTCCCCCCAAAAATCCATACCAGACCCTTATCCGAGCAAGCAACATGGCAGGCCGCAGGAAAAGAGGGGGGATGAGAGAGCGCCCCCCCTCCTGAACCGTACCAGGCCACATGCCCTCAACATTGGGAGGGTGCTTTGGGATAGCCCCCAAAGCACCTTGTCCCCATGTTGATGGGGAGAAGGGCCTCACCCCCACAACCCTTTCCCGGTGGTTGTGGGGGTCTGCGGGTCGGGGGCTTATCGGAATCTGGAAGCCCCCTTTAACAAGGGGACCCCAGATTACGTAACCGGGTGACCCCGCCCCCCTCTGACAACAGGGTGTACATTTGTACCCCATAACCAATTCACATGGGGGCGGGATCTGGGGGTCCCCTTGTTAAAGGGGGGTTCCAGATTCCGATAAGTCCCCCGCCCGCAGACCCCCACAACCACCTGGCAAGGGTTGTGGGGATGAGGCCCTTCTCCCCATCAACATGGGGGCAAGGTGCTTTGGGGGGCCAAAGCACCCTCCCAATGTTGAGGGCATGTGGCCTGGTACGGTACAGGAGGAGGGGGGCACTCTCTCACCCCCCTCTTTTCCTGCGACCTGCCAGGTCGCGTGCTCAAATAGCACTCTGGTATGGATTTTTGGGGGGACCCCACGCCATTTTTTTTTCATTTTGGCACGGGGTTCCCCTTAAAATCCATATGGATTTTGAGGGGGAGGTCTGGTATGGATTTTGAGGGGGACCCCCACGCCATTTTTTAAAAAATTTTGGCGTGGGGTTCCCCTAATATCCATACCAGACCTGAAGGGCCTGGTATGGAATTTAGGGGGGCCCCCACGTATTTTTTTTTTAAATTTTGGTTCGGGGTTCCCCTGTGGGGGAATCCCATGCCGTTTTTATCAATGAACTTTTATGTGTATTGCCGGACCGACAATTCATTATAGCCAGGGCTAGCAATAGTAGTTTTACAATAGTTAGTAGTGATAGTAGCGATAGTAGTTTTACATGACTTTTTTTCCTTTAGAAATGTCATTTTGCTGTCAGACTGTTCTAAACACGGGAAACATGCGCCCCTTTACAGGCATACTATAGACACCCCCCAGGTATGAAATTTAAAGGAATATTACACTTTTATTGTTTCACTTTAAGCATTATTAAAATCACTGCTCCCGAAAAAACTGCCGTTTTTAAAAAATGTTTTGCATTGATACATGTCCCCTGGTGCAGGACCCAGGTCCCCAAACACTTTTTATGACAATAACTTGCATATAAGCCTTTAAAATTAGCACTTTTGATTTCTCCCATAGACTTTTAAAGGGTGTTCCGTGGTTTTCGAATTTGCCGCGAACACCCCTAATTATTCGCTGTTCGGCGAACGGGCGAACAGCCAATGTTCGAGTCAAAGCCCATCCCTAGTAGGGACAGCTCAGATATGGATCTGCCTTGATATACGTCCACGGTGGTGTCACCCCTATCCGTGACAACGCGCAGATTTCTGGTGCACACCGTGACCATGCTCTAAAGGCCCAAAACTAGCCTGCCCAGTGCCCTGCAGGGCACTGTGGCAGACTAGACAAGAGAGAGTCAGATGCGCTAGCCTGCCCAGTGTCTACTTCTCTGTCATGCTATCACTCCGCAGCGGCAGGTCAGAGCGCTTTGACAGGCTATGTTGGGAGATTATTTAATTATTAAGGGGGGTGAGACCAGATTTTACTGCACCAGGTGACACCAACCCTAGTGACGCCACTGGGAGACTCTTAGAAGTTAGAGTGCCGACTAAACCCCTGTTTTTAATGCATACTGTTAGACAGGTCAATTCAGTTGGTTGTAGGCTGGTCGGTAAGTTGAGCTTGGAAATTTTTTTGGTTTTATTTGATTTAAGAATAAGAGTACATGCATTTTTGGTGCATTTTAGTGTGCTAGGTAGCCAATTCAAATGAATGGGCTCCCCCAATACAAACACACAAAATAATACACATTAACATGCTCTGAGTTAACGCACTGCGAACATTAGGTGTGAACGTAGCCTGAGAGGTAGGGCTACACCATTGCAACAATTTAACAGTTGTGATTCAGTCTTTTAAATACTGATTCCTGGCCTGTTCCCTTTAAGACCTTTCCCTGTACACAAAACCAGTCTGCTAGGTAATGAGTGTTAATTGGGAAACAGTGCGACTTTGCATTTGTTGGCTGTGACATATTACAGTACACAGGCTGTGAGGGCTCAGTGCCGTGTTGTGTGATTACTGTGTACTGACCTTTGCAGAACCTGGTAATTGCAGTGACATTTGGGAGTTTTTATTTCCTGAAAAGATGTCACAACTTAATTTTGCTAAAGAACAAAATACACATTTATGACCCATGGAAAAGAAGTAATTAGGAAGCAGAGACTGGCGTAATACTATATAAAGGAAAATAGATATATATATGCTGGATGAACTTCAACTGAATAAATATTGATACTTTATATAGTGTGTATATACAGTATATATATATTGAACATATATTCAATTCTTATGAGTTTGGAAGTAGTAAAAAAAAACTGAAATTGGGCCTTAATGTTTTTTTTCAGTGTAAAAGTTAAAGAGTATTTAAAGTGTATTCCCACTTTTGCGGCCAAATTGGGATAATGCCTACTTTACATTTGATACATGTCCTCATTCATAATTATAAAAATATTTAAAAATCGCTGCTTACCGTACTTTTTCTGCTTGCTCTTTTCTGTAAACTCAAAAATGAAAGTTTTCATCTGCTATTTAATGATAAAGAATACGTTAACCTTTTAGGGCAGAATTTCACTTTTCTTAATAAAACAGAAGTGTTTTCCAATGCCATTTCCAGCACAGTCATCCCAATATGCTTTTTTCTCACTTACATCTTCCTCAGGAGGTTTAAAATCTTGTCAGTTTATCCGCTTGAAGACCGGGGCTTTTTCTGACACTTGTTGCTTACAAGTTAAAATCAGTTTTGCTAGAAAATGACTTTGAACCCCCAAACATTTTATATATTTTTTGAGCAGAGACCCTAGAGAATAAAATGGCGGTCATTGCAATATTTTATGTCACACTGTATTTGCACAGCAGTCTTTCAAATGCAATTTTTGGGGAAAAAGTACACTCAATATTGAACCCTACGGACTAAGACTGGAATGTCATTAAAGTTCATGTGCATGTAAAGGCAGGTGAAAAGAGGAAAAATGGGCATATGGCGCTACCCTAAGTGACACAAATTAAATTGCTGTAAAAAATATGTATGGTAAGTGAACTACTAATATATACCTTATAAAAATGTATACACTCTGCAGTGCAATTAAAGAGTAAACATATATATGTGCGTGAGAAAATATATGGAATAAAAACGCTAGCTCCCAAGATAGCTGATACACAACAAACGCTCTATCACAGCAAAACAGTAAAACAATAAATCACCACAAAAAATGATAATTATTTGCAACAATATTGGAAAATACTTGAATATGTGATCTGTGTTTATACTAAGTCCAACTTGCTTCGCTCCTGGTACAATTAATTATAAATTAAGTGCTATACTTGTGCCGAAAATTATATGTGAGTATCCATTATATAATTACAACACTGATAAATCCATAGAGAGTATATAAACAGTCCCAGCCGGGATACAAAAAAGGTGTCCTCCCAACTTGTGCAATCCAGAAAAAAATAAATGATAGAAAACCAGTGACTTCTGTGCTCATGGAAACTGGTGACTTCAGGTGCTCCCCCAATGTTTCCCCACTCACCAGAAGTAGTCACCCCTGCAGGGGTAATAGGCATAGAGTGGGTAACTTGGGATGAGTGTCCCCTTGGATGTTCCGCCTTATGATCCGCTCCTCCACCGACTTGACCAGCGGTCTGATTCAGACCTCCCAGCGTCCGCTCCAGACCTGGACCCCTCCGTATCCTATCACCACCAAACAGTCCTCTCCTCCATGCAAGAAAGAAACAGGGGACTTCCGTAGTGAAGTAAGCTCAATTTATTGAAAGAGTTATAATCCGTAAAACGATAAAAGCAGACCCAGCACAGCACGGCCGTAAGCAGGGATGAGACCAGGAAGCCAGTCCTAGTGCGTGCGTCCCACCATGCATTCCAGCCAGAGCTTCCGTGTGTGACGTGTGAGCGTGACTCCGCCTTACGCGTTTCATCAGAGGACGTTGTCAAAGACAAGACAAAGACCGTCTTTGACAACGTCCTCTGATGAACCGCACTGCAGAGTGTATATATTTTTATAAGGTATATATTAGTAGTTCACTTACCATACATATTTTTTACAACAATTTAATTTGCGTCACTTAGGGTAGCGCCATATCCCCATTTTTCCTCTTTTCACGTTAATAGCTCCCTTTGGGAACTAATTAGGGGGAGGCTGCAACCCTTTAATCTCCTAAGCGCGGACTTTCAATTCATTACATGTAAAGGCAGGTGTCCCAGTACTTTTGGCATTATAGTGTATGTCCCATACCTGTGGGAGCCCTGTGGAAGTTGGAAATCACTGAAGTAGGAACCACTACTACAGTGATTGCCACTAACTTCCAGGTCCTGTGCTGAGCAGCTGCCCTCTAATAGGACAAGGTGGAGATTGTGTTGTTACTGCCTGTCTCTCCACCTCATCCAAACAAAGATTGCTTTGCGTTCATTGAGAAATTGGAAAGTGTTCTCTAAATGGGGCCCGTGCCAAACGAGCGACCTCCTGTGTTCACAAGGGCAGCAGGGCAGCCGCTAGGGCATGGGGCCCAGAATTTAGTGAAGATCACTGGAGTAGCAGTATCAGATTCCACAGGGATCCCCCAGATATGGCACCTACATACTTACATTGGTCCAAGCTGGTCAATTGCCATACTTGGAATTCAGCTTTAAGAAAATATAATAATAAAAGCATTAAATTAAAATAAACATGATAATTAAAAAAAATCACATATCTTTTGAAGAGTTTACAAATGATCGTGGATAATTATCCATGGAGGACAATTACAATAAGGAATCTTCATGATCCAACCTTTAGGTAATACAATACATTACTGGACTTGCGGTACACAGAAACCATTTGTACGCTTTTCTATTCTCCAATTAAAAGTTTACAAGTGGTTAATGCACTTGTGATTACTGAGGATAATAATGGGCAAGAAGTGAAATCTTCACTGAAGTGTTTTCCTTAGAGAGGTAAAGTGCTTATGTTCTTGAAACGCTGAGCTGTAATTTACAGATGATAGAGTAGACTGCTCTAAGATTTAAAGAAGAGCCAAAACTGCTCTGTGTTTTTTGGCAAAGGAATGATCATCCAAACCCAAGAACAAGAAACGCATATATCACAGCTTAACTTTCTTTGAATGTGGTGGCTGCATTAATTTTGTTTTTTTCCACATTTTTCTTTTTCTTTATTTTCACCTGGTGATCCTTCCAGAAACATATGTCCTGCCCTAGGACGACAACCGTACTGTACCTAGGAGGAGAAGCGCTGTCTCACTAAGAATAATGTGTAAGGTATTTATAGTGCGTCAGAACTATTTAACAATTCTCCTATTCCATAACCTAAGAGGAAGTGTTTTGTAGTCAATGGAGATAGCTGGGAACAATGCTAACTGACAACGTCCTGCACAGAAAGAAAACAACCCACAAGATTTCTCCACCTTATCCAATCAGTGAACACCTCGTGTTCTTTGAAAATGTAGCACCTTGATGTTTAGGCAGGATTTCTAGTGAATTTACCTGCCAGGTATAGTTGCCTTCACCAATTGATAGGAGAAAAAATTGATTCCACCCTAATTCTGGAATTGCTGCACTTCTCTCTTCTGTGACTAGATGGCTGGGTACCTGGTGGCATTAGATAAGACAAGGGCATTGCAAGGACAGATTAAGAATAGATGGAGTATCTCAGCCAATTGGCAGGGATCTTCTTGGGTCCATTGGCATGCTGGGAGAGCCTATTTATTTGGGTCAGGTGATCGGGGGTTCTGTGCCACCTGGAAGTCTGTCTAGGTAGACGTGTGATGTATTGCCCCGGGCTGCTAGGCCAGAGACAGAGGCCTATCCCAGGGACATCTGGCTGCTAGGCTGTCTGAGGGCCTATCCAGAGGCAAGAGAGCAGCGCAGGGTTGGGACTGCGGCTTGCAGTCCAACCAAAAGTGATGGTTCTGCCGGCCAGAGAACCTTATTACCAGGGACCACCGTGAGAAGCTGAAGCAAGTACCAGAGCAATATTCTAACCAACCAGGGACGGTGAAGAATTGGGAAACTTCAGCAGGTGTCAAGCCAGGGACCCAGCCAGCAGAGGAGACGCTTGTGTGCCAAACCAGGGACCAAACCTGGGACTGAGCAGGCCAGTGGGGTGAAGCTTGAGGAGTAGCTGTGAGTGCCAAGCTAGGGACCCAGCAGGGATGCGGGGGTGACGCCTGAAGAAGATACTCAGATTTGAAGAGCTCAGGCACTGGATCAGCGGGTCTAAGGGATAGACTGGGAGCTCATTTGAGTGAAGATCTAAAAAGGAGATTGTGGAGGAAGTGAAAGAGTTCATTGCAACCTTTATTAGAAACTGTTCAAGCTTGTTGCCATAGGAGACAGCGTGTCTACACATGTAGATGTGGTGTCGGCTGGGTGCCTTTCCCTGCATGGCTGTCTACCTATAGAAGTCTCGGAGTTGGCTAATTAACATTGCAACCAGGGGCGTAACTAGAAATAGCAGGGCCCCATAGCAAAATGTTGTATGGGGCCCCCCTGCAAACAGCCCCCCCCCGCCACAGCTGCCCTAGTGTCAATGCAGCGTGACCTGTGCCACATACAGCGTGACCTGTGCCCAATGCAGCGTGACCTGTGCCCAATGCAGCGTGACCTGTGCCCAATACAGCGTGACCTGTGCCCAAAACAGCGTGACCTGTGCCCCATAAAGCGTGACCTGTGCCCAATACAGCCTGGTCTGCCTGTGCCCCATACAGCCCCACCTATGCAGAGGAAGAGGCAAGCCACCTGGATCAGCAGAGAGCGTGATTGCCCGCTGTAATAGCTTTCATTTGAATTTCCTGTCTTCCCGGGGCTCATCGTCACATAGCCCCACCTCTTGGCCCGACGCCTTTGATGACGTCACATGTCCCACATTGGATCAGCGTTCTGTCTATCAAAGGCACCAGGCCAAAAGGTGGAGCTATGTGACGTGAGCCCCGGGAACACTGGAAGTTCTAATGAAAGCTCTTACATCGGGCAATTCAGCTCTCTGCTTATACGGTCAGCTCGCCTCTTCCTTTCCTCTCTCTTCCCCTGGCTGGGAGACTGTGCCGGCGGTACTCTTATCCTCATTGGGCCCCACTCGGCTGCAGGCCCCATAGCGCCTGCATGGGTCACAGAATGCTTTGCATCTTCTGAATGAATGCAAAACGGTCTCTGATTGGATAAGGTGGAGAGCGCGACGTCACTGCCCTGTCCTCACACGACCTGGAAACCAGTAGAGATCACTGGAGTGTCTACTTCAGTGATTTTCAGCTTCCACAGGCATCAGCCAGATATGGTACATATAATGTGGACCAATGTAACTATGCATAAACTACATATCTATCTGGAAATCTTCTTCAAGATACATACAGTGGGTAGAGGAAAGAATCAGCCCTCCCTCCCCCTTTTTGGTCTCTTCCTTTCCTCTCTCTTCCCCTGGCTGGGAGACTGTGCCGGCGGTACTCTTATCCTCATTGGGCCCCACTCGGCTGCAGGCCCCATAGCGCCTGCATGGGTCGCTATGGTGGTAGTTACGCCCCTGATTGCAACTACTAAAGTGTAAAACCATGGGTAAAATCACTTGGTGCCCAGTTAATGGCACCAATCCCGGGACTGAATAAATTTGGCACGTAATTGTTATGGTGTCAGGACCTTCTTTCTTTTTTGAACTGAGGAGACCACCTTTTAGTGGAATCTGGAAGATACTATGACGTTATGGAGGAATTAATTTACTACTTTAAATGATGCACTCCGTCCTCTCTCTTAAATATTTTTTTGAGACGCTTACTCTACTTATTGAAAATATAACCAGGTACAAAGAAAGTTGTGTGAATTAATTATCTTGCATGTGAACAAATATGATTCCAACATATCTTCTGCTGGTAGGCACTGCCTAATGCTAAAGACAGCTAAACAAATTAGCTTGAGATGAGAGAAGCTTGCAATAACATAATGCAGAGTAATAAGCTCAATCATGTTATTACGTTCACTGCTACTATGCCCCGAATCTAGGCAATGAGAGGCTCAAGAATGTCTGCTGCTCCTGATATTTGGCACAAAGCCACAACTTTAAACAAGGATTCCAGGTACAGATATTTTATACACAAGCTAAGCTTGGACCAATGTAACTATGTACTGTCTATACCAGGGGTCTCCAAACTATGGCCATCCAATTGTTCAAGAACTACAATTCCCATCATGCCTAGTCATGTCTGTGAATGTCAGAGTTTTACAATGCCTCATGGGACTCTTAGTTCCGTAACAGCTGGAGGGCCGTAGTTTGGAGATCCCTGGTCTATACCATACCTGGCCGATGCCCTTGGAAGCTGGAAATCACTAAGTAGACACTGCTACTCCAGTGATCTCCACTTACTTCCAGGTCCTGTTCCAAGCAGCTGTCCTTCTGTATCCTAAACACAGAATGTCAGCCTGTCTGCACAGCACGCAATTCACAGAATGCTTTGCATCTTCTGAATGAATGCAAAGCGGTCTCTGATTGGATAAGGTGGAGAGCGCGACGTCACTGCCCTGTCCTCACACGACCTGGAAACCAGTAGACATCACTGGAGTGTCTACTTCAGTGATTTTCAGCTTCCACAGGCATCAGCCAGATATGGTACATATAATGTGGACCAATGTAACTATGCATAAACTACATATCTATCTGGAAATCTTCTTCAAGATACATACAGTGGGTAGAGGAAAGAATCAGCCCTCCCTCCCCCTTTTTCAAATAATCACATTTTGTTGCTTTGTAGCCTAAAATGAAGATAGACACAGTTTATGTTTTATTCAGCCGTATTTACTAGTGCAACTTATAACATCCAAGTGAAAGATATAACACCAACATGTCAGAAAAAAATATATCAAAAACAGAATCACCCCCTGTATGTCAGTATTTTTTTCTTGCACCACCCTTTGCTTTAATTACAGCCTTTAGTCTGTGGGGATATGTCTCTACTAACTTTGCACATATAGATTTGGCAATATGTGCCCACTCTTCTTTGCAGAACTGCTCAAGTTCAGTTAAATTTTTTGAACTGCAGTCTTCAAGTCATTCCACAAATTTGCAATAGGGTTTAAGTCTGGACTAGGCCATGCAAGGACATTCATCTTTTTCTCCTTCAACCACTGTGTGGTGATTTTTGCTGTGTGCTTTGGGTCATTGCACATGTTGGAAGGTAAACCTTCTTCCAGGGCCGTCCTTAAGGCAGGGCAAAAGGGGCAGCTGCCCTGGGCCCTGTCATTGTTGTGGGGCCCAAAGCAGCTGCCACATACTTGCCAACTATCCCAGTTTAACTTCCCTCATCCCTTGAGGTTTTAGTCCCATGCTGTGTCCTGATATCTCAGTGTGAAGTTCTGTTACTAATGCTGCCCAGCTCTGCCCTATTGTTGTGTACAGATGACTCACTTGCAGACCCTGTCTTTATGCAATGTCTTTATATGTAAGGAGTAATATGTAATCATATATAAATAGAGGCAGTATTCATATGTATATCATGCCCCCCTGAGTTCATATCCACCATCACCTATACTGAGTGCTGCCCACTGGGAAAAATGAAGGGGCATGCTTGAAAGTCCTGCCTACAACTGTGGTCATTAGGCCTACCATCAGCCTGTTCTGCAAAGGTAAGCAAATTAGTGTGTGTGTGTGTGGGGGGGGGGGGGGGTAGTGGGGGTTGTGCAGAGGTAGGCAGAGAAGGAATTACAGTTTTGGGTGCACAGGTGAGCAAGGAGGGGATGTATGGAGGTAAGGAACGTGGGTGCAAAAGATGAGCAGAGGAGGCAGGTAGAGTTAAAGGGAAGGCGGATTGGAGTGGAGAGGATGGGGGTACAGAGGTTAGCATGGGTTTTAGGATGCAAAGGTACTGACAGGGTGGATAAAGATGTAGGTCATGTGTAGGGCAGCCCATTAATTTCAATGGGCTGCTCTATGCGCTACAATTGCGGAAGAAAGTCTAAAACCTTTTTTCAAAATCACATGGTGCCAAGGCACATGTCAGCAGAGGTGTCATTAACAATTAATGCCACTGCTGTGTATCTTCTAAAGAGCAGAATGTTTCTGTGTAAACCCCTATTACATTAGTGGTCAGTGTAAACCCCTATTACATTGGTGGCCAATGTTGAAACTCCTTTTTATATTGGTAGTCGGTAAAAAAAATCAGCATTACCATTAATCACACCCTCCCCCAGTACTGCCACTGATCCCAGGAGTCCTAGTATCCCTAGGATTTTTCTGTCTAATATACCCCTTTCACACTGGGGCCGTGGCCACATTAGCGGTAAAGCACCACTCATTTTAGTGGCAATTTAGTGCTGTCTAAGCAGCGCTTTTCAGCCGCTAGCGGGGTACTTTTAACCCCCAAGAAGGGGCTAAGAAGTGGTTAAAAGCGCCCCTGTTGCGGCGCTTCGGAAGCGCTTTTCAGGTACTTCAGAAGTGCTGCCCATGCATTCCAATGGGCAGGAGCGGTTTACATACAGCGCTCCCAAACTGCCCTAAAGATGCTGCTTGCAGGACTTTTCCTAACATCCTGCAAGCGCACTGCCCCAGTGTGAAAGCACTCTGGCTTTTACACTCAGGAGGCATTGGAGGCAATTTTCAGGTGCTTTACAGGCACTATTTCTAGCGCTAAAATGCCTGAAAACTGCCTAAGTTTGAAAGGGCTCTTAATGGGTCCCCTCACCTCCCCAGTCCATGGTGTGCAGGCAGTGAGGAGATGATGCGCTGTAACCTCTAGCAACCAATCATTAAGCAGTAATGATGTGCAGTAACCTCTAGCAACCAATCAGTGAGCAGTATTGTATGTCACTTTACACTCCTTGTCCTCCTGCACAATCAATACTTCCCTCTTTTAACCCAGCTACTATAGAGGAAGTCACTAAACTTTTTTCAAACGCTCACCTAACCTCCTGCCCCCTGGACCCTGTTTTTTCTCAAATACTAGGGTCAACATCTGGCTCTATCCTACACCGACTCTTTAACTCATATCTTCAACCTCTCACTCTCTACTGGCATCTTCCCCAACCTTCTAAAACATGCGCTAGTCACTCCCATACCAAAAAAGGCCTCACTAAACCCCACCAATCTTAACAACCTAAGACCCATCTATTTACTCCCTTTTGCCTCTAAACTCCTTGAACATTTAGTCTACAACTGACTGAGCGACCACCTCATTGAGAATAACCTTCTTGAGCCCCCTCAGTCTGGATTTCGCCCACAGCACTCCACAGAAACTGCCCTCCTAAAACTCACAAACGACTTACAAATAGCCAAAACCAACAGTCATTATTCCATACTCTTACTCTTGGAGCTTTCCACTGCCTTTGATACAATTGACCACCCCCTCCTCCTCAAAAAATTTGCTTGGTCTCCAACTCTCCATGGCTGCGCTCTCCGTTGGTTCGAATCTTACCTAACTCATTGCACCTTCAGTGTCACTTACAACTCCGCTTCCTCCTCTTCAACTCCTCTTACTGTTGGGGTCCCCCAAGGTTCTGTCCTTGTACCTCTACTATTCTCGATCTACACATTCTCCCTGGGTCAGCTGATAGCCTCCCATGGCTTCCACTACCATTTATATGCTGATGACACCCAAATCTATCTCTCTGCCTCTCAGCTCACCCCATCAGTCTCCTCACGCATCACTGATTTACTAAAAGACAAGTAAGCCTGGATGTCAAGCCACTTCCTCAAACTGAATCTATCTAAACTGAGCTCTTAATATTTCCTCCCCCAGGTGCCCCTTCCCCTGACTTCTCTGTCAAGATCAATGGCACATCTATCAGTCTGTCCCCACATGCCAGGGTGCTAGGGGTAACCTTAGACTCTGAACTGTCCTTTCAGGCCCACATCCAATTCCTGTCCAAATCATGCTGCCTTAGCCCCTGCAACATTTCCAGAATATGCCCTTTTTAACTAATGACACCACCAAGATTCTAATTCACTCCCTGGTTATCTCTCGCCTTGACTACTGCAACTCCCTCCTCATTGGATTACTTTTACATAGACTATCCCCCCTTCAGTCCATAATGAATGCCGCTGCAAGACTCATCCACCTTACCAACTATTCAGTGTCCTCCACCCCTCTCTGCCAATCCCTCCACTGGCTTCCACTCACCCAACGAATAAAATTCAAAGTACCAACAATAATTTACATAGCCATTGAAACCTGGGGGACAGGTAGGCGGTACAAAGCTCCCTGGGATAGGCAGTCTTTCAGGCACAGATACCAAATCTGAGTGAGGTAGTGACAAACAGTGCAGTGTTTATTGGTGATATATACAAGTCCATGTACAGGTGCTGTATAGTGTTTCAGAAAACAAACTGAACAAAAATAGTCAAACAAAAACCTAGCCGTGTCTCGGCACTAACTACACAATATATACAGGACCTAACAACCAGGCTAAGCAAACCGGTTGCCTGGGGAGACCGTGGCTTTGGGTGGAAAGTCCGTGCAGCTGTAGGGGTGGTGACCAGGCTCTCTGCAGAAAACTATCTCTCAACGAGCTCCACCAGGTTGTCTGCCGACTTGGGGTCTCCTTGACTCACCCACTTTTGCAGGGGAATTGGCAGTGACCTCACGAATTTGTCCATGCAGCAAAGTATCTCTCAACGAGCTCCACCAGGTTGTCTGCCGACTTGGGGTCTCCTTGACTCACCCACTTCTGCAGGGGAATTGGCAGTGACCTCAGGAATTGGTCCATGACCACGCTCTCCACTATTTGCGGCGCAGACAGGGACTCTGGCAGTAGCCATTTCTGCACCAGGTAGATTAGATCAAACATCTGCGATCTTGGGGCCTCTCATCTTGGAAGAACCAGCTGTGTGCCTGCTGTGCTCAAACGGCCAAGGTGACATCGAGTCGTGACAGGATTTCCCACTTGACCTTCTCATAGTCTCCCGCTTCTGCCAACTCCAGATCATAGTAGGCCTTCTGCGATTCTCCAGAAAGTAAGGGGGCGACCAGTCCTGCCCACTGGGTTTCAGGCCAACCTTCCCTCTCAGCGGTCCGTTCAATTGTTAGCAGAAAGGCCTCTGGACCATCATCTGCAGTCATCTTAGAAAGAAAGCGACCCACATGGATGGCTGAGGGCCTGTCTCCAACATCATCAATTTTAACAGGTGACCACTGTGCTAGCGTCTCCACAAACTCAGTTAGGGTTTTCCTATTCGCTTTTGCAGCAGTGGATAGCTGTTCAAACAGCCTCTGCGATTGCTCCTGTACAGCAACAAACAGTTGGCACAGTGCCTTGGTTTGCTCCTGTGCGATAGCGTTGGCTTGCTGTTGTGCAGCGTTTGCTTGCTGCTGTGCAGCGTTGGATAACATCAATTGTTTGACTTTCTACAGCTGGTCGCAGCCTCCACTGTATGTAACCTGGGGGACAGGTAGGCGGTACAAAGCTCCCTGGTATAAGCAGTCTTTCAAGCACAGATACCAAATCCAGTGAGGTAGTGACAAACAGTGCGGTGTTTATTGGTGATATATACAAGTCTATATACTGGTGCTGTACAGTGTTTCAGAAAACAACCAGAACAAAATAGTCAAACAAAAACCTAGCCATGTCTCGGCACTAACTACACAATATATACAGGTCCTAACTATCAGGCTGAGCAAGCCTACAGCTTGTCAGCTTCCAAAGATATAGCTTAACAGCTTTTTACCAACCTTTTGCTCTCACGGACCAGTGTTGTCTGTATTTCCCAGGCAAAGAGTGAAGGCTGTCTGTCACAGGTGGGTTTAAATTGGCCTGGGAGAGAGGACCAAGAGCCAAACTGGATTGTGGATCAGAGATCCATGAATGTGTACGAGAGGAGCCTGAGAGACATATAAACCCCAAACAGGACTTTTCCTGGCTCTCTCTGGGACGCTCTGCTACACCATCCATAACTCTGCCCCCAGCTACATTACTAACCTAGTCCCAAAATACCAACCAAGCCGCTCTCTTCGATCCTCCCAAGGCCTCCTGCTCTCTAGCTCCCTTGTCACCTCACCTCCTCCCATGCTCGCCTCCAGGATTTCTCTAGAGCTTCTCCCATCCTTTGGAACTCCTTACCCCAATCCGTCCGACTGTCCCCTAATCTATCCATCTTTAGACGATCCCTGAAAACCCTTCTCTTTAAAGAAGCCTATCCTGCTTCTAACTAATACACTGTTTTACTTCCTCTATCAGATCATCCCCCACAGCTATTACCCTTTGTATCAGTTGACCCTCCCTTTTTAGATTGTAGGCTCTAATGAGCAGGCCCCTCTGATTCCTCTTGTACCAAATTGTAATGTAACTGTAAAGTCTGCCTTTATTTTATTAAGCACTGCACAAATTGTTGGTGCTATATAAATACTGTATAATAATAATAATATTTATGTACAGTCCCTAGCAACCAATCAACAAGCAGAAATCATGTGTTGTAACCTCTAGCAACTAATCAGTAAGCCGTAATATGTGCTGTAACCTCTAGAAACCAGTCAGTGAACGGTAATGATACACTGTAACCTCTGGCAACCAATCGCAATCGCCGCCTGATCTGATTCAGTAAACAGATTTTGAGTATAGCTACTATTTATTATATGTCTCAGAGCAGGTGGAAAGCAAAACTGCATGGAGGGGGGACCCACAAAAATTTTAACGCAGGGTCCAATCAATATTAAAGATGGCCCTCCCTTCTGACAACTTTCTGGCAGAAGGCAGCAGACTTTCTCAATAATCTAATGGTATTTTGCCCCATCCTTTTTTCTTCTATCCTGTCAAGTGCTCCAGTCCCTGCTACAGAGAAACACCCCCATAACAGGATATTACCACCTACATGCTTTACTGTAGGAATGATCCCTTTTCCAACTCAGTGATTCTATTTTTAATTTTTAATTTTTTTGACATGTTGGAGTTTTATCTTTTACTTGGGTGTTATAAGTTGCACTAGAAAATACAGATGGATAAAACAACAACTGTGTCTGTCTTCATTTCAGGCTGCAAAGCAATAAAATGTGATTATTTTATAGGGGGATGATTCTTTTCTATACCCACTGTATATTTAAACCTCACATCTGGTAAAGAAAATCTTTATTTTGAAAGGAACATGTGATATAAAAGAGAGTGATGATCGGCTGATCGGTGTATGTACAATACATAAAAAAGTCTGAGACTGATACAGAAGCTGAACAACTTTTTTATTTGTTGCCATAATTTGTTTCTCTGTATTGCTAGCAGCTGGCCAAGAGGCATGTTTTCTATTTAATTCTGTAACTTTAATTTCTCCACCAGAGTCTTCGTCTTCCAGTGTGCTCAGCTGGAACAAGCAATGGTAAGCATCCTCAATATCCTCTTCAGAGGAGAACCCAACAACAATTTTGTCTCAGCTTCTGGTTGTGGGAAAGCTGCTGATATGCAAAGTAGCTGATCTCATAAAACAGAATAATTAGCTTTCTTTGTCCGATTTGCTTTATACTCAAACTTCTGACAGATATTATAGAAAAACATTGAATCCGTTTATGAATTTATTTAATACAGAGCTAAATGTATTTTTACAGACTGCTGGCAAAAGTACCAGAACCGGCATTAACCTCATCCCCCTATACTCTCATATACAGTAGTTAATCACACTCCGTGCTGTTGATCTAACTCACTGAATGTGCGATTTCAATATGCTGCTGCTCCTTCCCCATCCAAAGGCTGGGGCGGGTCTTGCACTGCTGAACTGTAGAGTCTTCAGATGGGTCTCATGGTGTGCAGGACCTGGCCAAGCTGTCTGGATTACAAGACTTGTAGTGCAGTTCACAGATACACTTTATTGCCAAAAGTATTGGGGCGCCTGCCTTTTCATGCACATGAACTTTAATGGCATCCCAGTCTTAGTCCGTAGGGTTCAATATTGAGTTGGCCCACCCTTTCCAAGTATAACAGCTTGAACTCTTCTGGGAAGGCTGTCCACAAGATTTAGGAGTGTGTCTATGGAAATGTTTGACCATTCTTCCAGAAGGTCAGAATGGGTATTCCGGCATGAAAATGACCCAAAACACACAGCCAAGGCAACAAAGGAGTGTCTCTAGATTAGTTAGAGGTCTTGTTAGAGGTTAAGGTCTTGGAGTGGCCTAGCCAGTCTCCGGACCTTTATCCCATAGAAAATATGTGGAGGGAGCTAAAGAGTCGAGTTACCAAACGTCAGCCTCAAAACCTTAATGACTTGGAGAGGATCTGCAAAGAGGAGTGGGACAAAATCCCTCCTGAGATGTGTGCAAACCTGGTGGAAAACTACAAGAAATGTCTGACCTCTAAGTACTAATGGAGAAATTTTTGAGTATAGCCTCAATTAGCAAGACCTAAACCTAGGCATAAAATAGTACCATCATCCAAAATTAATATAGGAAGTCAAGGGGAGGTGTAATGCCCCATACACACGGTCGGACTTTGTTCGGACATTCCGACAACAAAATCCTAGGATTTTTTCCGACGGATGTTGGCTCAAACTTGTTTTGCTCACACACGGTCGCACAAAGTTGTCGGAATTTCCGATCGACAACCACGCGGTCACGTACACCACGTACGACGAGACTAGAAATAGCCGGTTCAGAACCAAGCGCGGCACCCTTTGGGCTCCTTTTGCTAATCTCGTGTTAGTAAAAGTTTGGTGAGAGACGAGTCACGCTTTTTCAGACTCGTGGCTTTCAGATCGTTTTCTGCTGTTCAGTTTGTGCTTGTGGGTTTGTATCTGCTCTTCAGTGCGTGCAGTCAGTTTGTATCAGAGTTTTCTGTGTTATCTTGCCTGCTCGTTGCTGTTTTTCAGGTCGCTCTTCACAGGCCTTGCTGTTCTTCAGTGCGTTCTGTTACTTCGTTCTGAGCAGCCGACCGTTTTCTAGCCATGTTTCGTATGCGTACTCCTCGTACAATTCGTGCTGTGCGGGGGCTTGGTGTTGGGGTCCTGACCTTGACACAAGTCCAGTCCATGAACAGGGTGGGGAGGAGTTCATGGACCAAGAATTGGTTGCTTCAGCGTCACCAGTTCTCTCATATGCTTTTGCTCCGTGAGATCCGTGAGAATAATCCTGATGATTTCAGGAACTTTCTCAGGATGACGGACCCCGTGTTTCACCGTTTGTTGGCTTTGCTGACCCCTTATATTAGCAGGCAGGATACCTGCATGAGGCAAGCTATCACTCCGGAGCAGAGGTTGGTCGCTACCTTGCGGTATTTGGCCACAGGGAGAAGCCTGCAGGACCTCAAGTTCTCGACAGGCATCTCCCCCCAGGCTCTTATTTGTGGACATTTACTGCTTGTGTTTGTTTGAGCTGACCCTGACAGAAATGTGTGGAGTCCAGAAAATGTCGTGATTGTGTAACCTTATACAAAGCACTGTTGGCTGTTATTTACTAAATGCAAAGACACTTTTCACTACAAGTGCACTTGCAACTGCACTGAAACTGCACTTGTAGTGCAAAGTGGATTTCCCCTTAGGAAATAACCCCCATTTTCTCATAAAACAACAATTACATCACCCCAAAAGTGTTGTAGCGTGAGACAATAATCCACACATTCTTGATGAACAATCTTTTTAATACCTGCACAATCACATGTGCATTTACCAAAGGTTTTTCTGACAAACCAACATGTTTGTTGTATACCAATTTTTGTGGTGTGATTATCCAAAATCAAAATGTGCATTTTATAGAAAACAGGCCTGTGTAAAACCAACAAGAAAGACACAAATCTTGATCTTACAAAGTTCACATTTGGTAGAACTGGAAGGCAATATCAGACATGAGTATTTAGGAACTGTGTTTGATATAGCGTTCAGATGGGGGGAAATCACCCCTGGAAAAGCCAAATTTGGAAGATGCACACAAATTTCACAATGTCAACATGTGCTATCTGCCATCAGGGGGGATCAAGGGATGTGTTTTGGGGGAGAAAGCCCTTCCTCACCGCTACTTTATTATTGAGGAAGGGGTTGCACCCCCAAAACGCGTCCATTGATCTCCCGTGATGGCAGATAGCACATGTTGACACACTGTGTGCATCTTCCAAATTTGGCTTTGGGAAAAATCACAAAAACATTTAGCACATTGTAGCAGACAAAAGAAGAAAGTGATTTGGAGGGGCTTTAAACTCGCCCCAAAACATCAATGATGTTTTTATATTTTGGAATAACATCATTGATGTTTTGCTTGATGTTTTCCAATTGTAAATTACACCCCATGATCTCCCCGATCAGGATCTGGGCACTTTCGGATGTGAAAGGATCTGGATCCACAACCTCACGATCACCTAAAAAGAGAGGAACCCCAAAATAAATTAGGTTTCAAAAAAATGCCGCAATCCATCTCTTATCGGAGCCTGTGGTCGCAGACACTCACCTGTTGTGGTAACTACTTCCACCACGTCTTCATCCTCCTGCTCATCTTGTGTTGGGGGGATTTCCCCTTCTTCCAGAGGGGTGGGGGCTCTGGTCTCCTCGGATGTGGGGTGTCTTCCGAGTCTTTTCTCCCCTATGTAAAACAAAAATGGTATAATTAGCACACAGATATTTGATGGCAGAACTATAAAGATGAAACATTGCTTGGAAGTGGGGTACAATTATATATTTTAGCAGAGTTCCAACATGTAGCTTTTTTAGTGCCCTTTGTCAAGCTGCAATACTTTACCTGTTTGGTAAAAGCTTCACAGATGTAGCCCCCCCTATAGTATACACTGGAGCACCTGTGTGGCCCCCTAATAAAAATGGTGTTCTTGTGTCCCACACTATAGTGCTCCAGTGTCCAGATGGGAAAGCAGCTGCTCAGTGTCCTCTCCTTACACAGAATCTAGTTTGCATTTCATTCTAGTAACAAAGCCATCTACACAACCCAATTCTTTGAAGACAAGTATAGGGCGTCAAAATGATGGCCAAACGCATATGGCCTAAACAATGGTATTTTATCGTCCGAAATAACAATGTGTGATCCGAACGAATAATGTGCCCATGAACATGAAAGTTGCCATTTTAAACTGTACAACAGTTCCTAAAAGCACATGGAGCAGCACGAACGTAATAAACATAAAGAATAGGAACACAGCACAACTACTTACTTTTTTGCAGCACTCTCCGGATCTTTCTGTACTGCTCATGTTCTCGTAATTTCAGGTCCGACCACCGCTTCCTGAGCTGATCTTTTGATCGTCGTACCCCGAATTTCCGGTGCAGACTCCTGACCACTTTCGCCATGATCTTGGCCTTTCGGACATTGGGGTTGGGGTAAGGCCCATACTTTCCATCATAGTCGGCCTTCTTCAGGATGTCCACCATCTCCAACATCTCCCCAAAGGACATATTTGAGTCCTTTAATCTCCTTCTGGATCGGGACGTTTCAGGCTCCAGCCTTTCCTCCTCCTCCTCCTCGTTGCTACAATTAGCATGATCCTGCTGTCTATCCGCCATGTGCTCTTCCCCCACTGCGCCGAACGAAAAGGGGCGGGGAATAGACTAGAAAGAACGTCAGGGGCGGGCGGAGTTATACGCATGCGCAGTGTGTATAAATCGTAACGCGCGCGTCTTACGTACGATCTGTGAGCGGAGGAAGGAGCATCGGAGACGCCGATCGTGCTAATGAAGGTAGGATCTAAACTTGGGCCTATACTGCTTCGAAATGGAAGCCTATATTGTAACAAGATTAGGGGAGTTTGGCCTGACATTAGGCTTTGTCTTGTGTTGTGTCTTACAGAGAAAATGGATGGGTTCAATGACCACAATTTCCTGCCCCTGTTCATAGACAAGTACAGGGAGCTGCCATGTCTGTGGCAAGTGAGACACCCCCACTATAATCACAAACAGAAGAGGCAGGCAGCGCTGGAGAAACTGCTGGAGTTGGTGAAGCCGGTGGTCCCCACAGTAACCATCCCTTATTTGAAAGCTAAAATTGGTGGCCTGAGGAGCACTTATCTTAGGGAGCGCAAGAAGGTCACAGATTCCCAGAGATCCGGAGCTGCAGCAGATGACGTTTATGTCCCCAGGCTGTGGTACTATGAGAGACTGCGATTTCTGTCAGACCACACTGAAGTCAGGGAATCCCTCTCTACTCTTCCTTCCACGCTTCCTTCCATCCCAGCTGAGGCTTCCGATGTCCAACCTGGGCCTTCCAGCCAGGAAGAAGTGGAGGAGCCCAGCTGGAGTCAGGTATAGCATTCTTCTACAGATTTCTGGTCAATAAATAAATGATGTTTATTAGATGTTATTATTGATCACTAATTGCTGATTAAAAAAAGTGCTTTACATATCAATAGACAGTAGTGGGCACCCAAAATTGGGAAAAGAATGAAAACTGCTGGGCTCAGAAGGATAGTCTGTTATATTTGTTAACATTCAATTTGCAGCAGTCAGGAGGTGAAAATTGTGCGTGATTGATGAATAAAAAACTAAAACTATGTCCCTTTTTCATACACAGGAAGACCTCAGCCAGGAGGAGGTTGTGGAATGTGGCAGTCAGGAGGAGGCGGGGATTAGTGGCAGCCAGGAGGAGGCGGGGATTAGTGGCAGCCAGGAGGAGGCGGGGCTAAGTGTCAGCCAAGAGAAGCCAGGGACAAGTCGCAGCCTGACTGAGTCTCAGGTCCCTCCCCTCCGCCTGCCATATAAACGAGCCAGGAAGGCCACTCCGAGTCCCGTGCAGGATTCAGCGTACAGGCTGATCCAGGAGGCTTCGGCGTCCCTCCGAGCCTTCCCCAGTCCTGAAGAGGCCTTTGCCTGCATGGCTGCCACAAAATTGCAGGGCATGCAGGAGGGTCAACGCAAGATCTCTGAGGACCTGATTTATAAAGTCCTTCGTAAGGGGGAGAGTGGGGAACTGACACACAAGACGGATGTCATTGAGATCGACGATCCTCCTCCTCCTCCTGCTGCCACAACTCCACCACCACAGCCAAAGGCTGGAAGGAAGCGTGGAAAGAAGACCTGAGAGTGATTGCCCTGGGTTCAGTCTGGTCTGACAGAAGCTGCAGTCTCTCGTATGACCACAGCCTGGGGACACAGATGTCATCTGCTGCTTTCCGGATCTCTGGGACTTCTGGACCAGACTGCCCTCCCTTATGATATGGACCCCTCAGGCCACCAATTTTGCTTTTAAATAGTTGATGTCTGCCCCGGGGGTCCAAGGCTTCGCCCACTTCTGCAGTTTCTCCAGCATTGCCTCCCTCTTTGTTTAGTTGTGAGCCCTTAATAAAATTTTTTTGGGTAAATTCTACTCTCCTGTGTGTGTTTTCATCCAAAAAGGACAGTTTGTTGGTGACGATTCAGGTACATTTCTAAAGTACAATGTGAAATTAACAAGGGACAACAACACCAAACAATCTCCTACAGATTAAACAGAACAACATATTAGTGGTGTTGTGGGAACTTGTCACAAAAAACACACAAACATTTTCGGGAATACAAATCAAAATCACCAAAAAAAAAAAAAATAAATAAAAAAGAGAAACACAAAAAAAGAATCTACATTAAAGTCCAAAAAAAAAAAAAAATTTTGTTGTCATATGTGAGAAATCAAAATATATTGAGGGAATCCCGATAAATAGTAACGAAATAAGTTTGTGAGAAGTGTGTGTGAATATGAGCAGCAAAACTACTTAATTCTTGTCACATTATAAAGAAGAAGAGAGTGCGCTGTATTAAACCATTTTGAACATTGCAGCGTGACGAAAGTGCTGTATCCATTCCGAATGCTACGTTTACCAGAACGAGCTGTCCCGTGTCGGAATTTCTTCTGAGCATGCGTGGCACTTTGTGCGTCGGAACAGGCCACACACGGTCGGAATTGACGCGATCGGATTTTGTTGTCGGAAAATTTTATCTCCTTCTGTCCAACTTTGTGTGTCGGAAAATCCGATGGAAAATGTCCGATGGCGCCCACACACGGTCGGAATTTCCAACAACACGCTCCGATCGGACATTGTCCATCGGAAAATCCGACCGTGTGTACGGGGCATAAGAGTGTAAGGGTAGCTGCCGAGGCTAGCCAGACATCTACTCAAACCCACAGATTTAGTGGTGGACTGTCTCAGTACTGATAAATAGAAATACAATTCTTTGGTAAAAAATTCAATTTATTACATATAAAAAAGAACAAAGGAGAACTTACAAAAATCACATAAAAATTATTAAAATGAACAATGTACAAATACTCAGAGGTTTCCCCTAGAGGTATCTGTTGATGGAGTGTTTCACATAGGTTAACCAGACCTCAACTAGTTTCACGGTACAAACACTGCTTCGTCAGGAGGGGTAATCTATAAGACGAGTAGTCAGAGGAAACACTGGAACATATAATGAAAATTTACAACAACATCAGATAAAGTAAATACAATTCAGCTGACATAATGGAAAGTTGCTTATCCCACAGGTCGATTGCCAGGTATAAAAGAAGTACTAAGTCATGTTTTGCAAAGGGGTCAAATACTTATTTCACTCATTAAAATGCAAATCAACGTATAACTTTTTTAAAATGTTTTTTTCTGGATATTTTTGTTATTATTCTGTCTCTCACTGTTAAAATAAACCTACCGTTAAAATTATAGACTGATCATTTCTTTGTCAGTGGGCAAACGTACAAAATCAGCAAGGGATCAAATACTTCTTTCCCTCACTGTTTTACATAAAAAAATTGCAAAACCTTCGGGGTTTTGCAATTTTTTTAATGTAAAACAGTATTTATGCAGCAGTTTTTCGAACACAAAATACACTTTGATGAATTTTTAATGCATACAAACACACAATAATACCCACATATTAGAACTGCACAATTAATCGTTAAAAAATTGTGATCTCGATTCACCCCCTCTGAGATCTCTCTTGTAAAGTTTGCCGATTCTTTCATATAAACAAGTGGAGCGTGCTCACTCAGCTGTCAAAAGAAAGCATCGGGGCATTCTGCCAAGTCTTTAACTTGATACATTTTAACTAAGCTTCCTTCTTGGATCAAAGGGAGAAAACTCTGTGCAAATAAATAATCGGGCAGTCTGCCAAGTTTTTAATGTAAATGCAGGAAGTTTAACCACTTAAAGTCTAAATCTTTTTCTGACACTTCTTTCTTAAGTTAAAATCAATATTTTTTGCTAGAAAATTACTTGGAACCCCCAAACATTACATTATATATATTTTATCAGAGACCCTAGGGAATAAAATGGCAATTGCTGCAATATTTTATGTCACACCGTATTTGCCCAGCGGTCTTTGAAATGCAGTTTTTTTGGAAAAAGTACACTTCAATAAATAAAAAAAAACAAAAAACGAAACAGTAAAAGTTAGCCAATTTTTTTTTGTTTTAATGTGAAAGATGATGTTACGCCGCGAGAATCGTGAGAGAATCGTGATCTATCTTCTAAGCAAAAAAATCACGATTCTCATTTTAGCCAGAATTGTGCAGCTCTACCACATATAGATGTAAAGATGATGTTACACTATGAAAAAAGATACCTAACATGTCACGCTTTAAAATTGCACAAGCTCGTGGAATGGCGACAAACTATGGTATTTAAAAATCTCCATAGACGACACTTTAAAAGCCTTTACAGGTTACCAGTTTAGAGTTACACAGGAGGTCTGGTGCTAGAACTATTGCACTCGCCTTGATGTTTGTGGTAATATCTCACAAACTGTGGTGCGATCGCCGTTGATCTATGCGTGCAGGAACAACACGTGCATTCGTGCTTTAAAAATGTTTTTATTATTTATCTTTTACACTGTTTCTTTAATTTTCGTTTTGATCACATAAATATCCCTTGTGACAGCAATAGACAGTGACAGGTGCTCTTTATTAGACCGCAGATGTCTCCTCTGCCCTTTAAAGCATCTGATCACACCAAGATGGTTGCGATCAGATGCATTCACAATCTAAAAATGGTGCTCTTTACATCCGTGGAAACCGGAAGTGATGACAATACTTGCCGCTTCCAGTCTCCTATATCATAGAGTTCATTGGGGACCTTCCGGTCCTCAACGAGCTTTATGGTGAGCCGGTGGAACCACTGGCTTCAGTGTCAGGTCTGCCGGTGGGATGGTAGATCCCGGAGAGGCACTGCCAGTAAAAAGCCATTCAGCGTCTAATTAGCTGCTAGGATCGCTTTTACATAAAAGCTGATTGCCTCTTAAAAAAAAAAAACAATATAGGGATGATGCCTGTAGCTGGTATAAACACTTAAAGTCAATCACTTACATGAACATGATTTGAAGTTAAGTGGTAAATACAGCTAGGGGACCATGGTGTTAAAAAAAAGGAAGTAGCCCAGAGTTGGTTTGAGTTGAGGAAATGTAGTAAAATATATTCCAACAAAGAAAACATGCTCTACCGCAAAAATACCCGGAAGACTGGGAACCATTGCTCTGGCCCAAATGCCTGTGGGATGTAGCTATAATCCTCTAATGTAATGAAGCTGGTTAATCACTAACATCCATTGCATCAATTATTTATTAGCTACATGGCAGGATACAGCAGTAACACGCTAACGCATTTCAGCCAAAGCCTAAGGCTCCATGCACACTAGCGTTTTTTTTTTAAATATAAAAGAGGTGGAAAAATGCTGGCTAAAAAATGCTGGTAATAGCTTTTTGTAGTAGTATTTTAGCAGCGTTTTATGAGCGTTTAACAGCGTTAGCATTTTATTAGTGTTTTTGCAGTAAAAGGGGAAAAAAGCTCAAAAAACGCTATAAGTAGTGTTTAGGCGCATTTAGCAGTGTTTAGGAGCATTTGTGTTGGAAAAATGCTCCAAGAAAATCTACAAAATATTTTTTTTCTGCTCCAAGACGCTGAAGCTCAAAAAACGCTAATAGCCTAAAGTAATGTGCATGGACACATAGGATAACACTATGTACGGTAGCTGCTAGGAGCAGAAAAAAATGCTAATGACAGCTTCTAGGAGCTTTAAAAAAACAATAGTGTGCATGTAGCCTTACACACAGAAGTCTGCCAACTGATTCAGACATGAACTTATAGTATGCTGAAAAAAATACATTCATAGGTCTATTTTTTTTTTTTTTTTTTATTCTTCCATATGAGCCTATTAGAGGCAAAACAAAATACCAAAACGTGCTTTTTCACAGAAACATTTTCTTACTGAAACTGCCTTGGGGTCGTTGTTTGTGGCTTGTGTCCATCCAGATAGTGCTCAGCCAATTTACTCATTTTCTCTTATTTACTATAATAGAAAATTGTAGCTATGCTGCTATTTCTGTTATGGACGGAATGATAGACTATGGCTTGCAGACAGTACTCTACAGTAATCTCCAGATGTTACAAAGATAACTACATGATAATGCATATAAATAAATCAGTTATGTAGCTTCACGTAGAGGCATAAAATCAAAATGCATCAGTATTAGCCAAAGACATGCTTACACATATACATTATTCAATGGTTATCTTTCACATTTACTTATTTATGCTCAGCCTATTCATTTTAAATTGGGAAATACAAGTTTTCCTTGTTACTTACTTTCTTGAACGTTACTTGAGTTGGATATTTTGTAGATAGGCAACTCCTATCCTCATACCAATTAGTGGTTTCAAATGAATAATAACTACTACAGTAGGGAACAGACACAAAAGATATGCTCAGCATCTTTCCAAAAAGTTTCTAAGCTATTATTTTCTCCACAATGGATTTTTTGCCCCTTTGGCCAGGACTACCTCCACTTAAGCGTGCGGAGGTTCCAGGTTAAAGGTGATAGCAGGTATGGTTAGTGATCAAAATATTGATCAAAAGAGGGGAGACTGTAATGGAAATTTGTAAGTTCTGTATATAATTGTATTAACTCTCATTACTCTTGACTCTTAACTCTCATTGTTTCTTGACTTTACTAGTTGTAATGCCTGACCCCAAATTCATCCCACAACTTAACATCAAAATGTCCATTTCTGTCTAGTGTTATTTGTCACCCTTGATCCATCCTGCTCACATAGATAGCTGTTTCTCTAGCTGTTTACTCTGCATGATTCTTAGTCCCTGTGGACTTTGGTAACCCAGTTACCCATTGTGGATCACTGTCCACTTTAACCAATAATCTAGAGCAGTGATGGCGAACCTTGGCACCCCAGATGTTTTGGAACTACATTTCCCATGATGCTCAAGCACACTGCAGTGTAGTTGAGCATCAGGGGAAATGTAGTTTCAAAACATCTGGGGTGCCAAGTTTTGCCATCACTGATCTAGGGGCTCAGTATAGGCGGAACCGCACCTTTGGTTCATATATAGCGCTCCTCTTGCGCTGGGCATTTTTGAGGGTCTCTTACCCTTCATTCCCTTACTTAATTTAATGCCCATAATGACTGGCCAGTCTTCTCTCCGTGTGCCTATACCTTCTTGCCTCTAAACTACTTTATCTAACAGATGTACTACATATACCTGTGAACAGCACTATTCTTCCCTTTCTTATCTATAACACTCCGATGGACAATAGACAGGGACAACATAACATATAACCACCAATCAATACAGTTTGATTAAGGGGAGTAAAATAGGTACCCTTTGTCTCGAAAATGCCTTACCGATCAAGGAAGTCTGATAACTCAAATGTAAGCAAAAGGCTTACCTCAGCCGGCTGATTATCAGAAATTCCCGGATCGTCTCAAGCTCCTCGTTTCGGATTCTCAGGGTCACCTGCAAAACCCTTCCTAGGCAAAGCTCGCCACCTGAGTTGGGCATTTTGTAGATAGGCAACTCTTATCCTCATATTGATTAGTGGTTCCAAATGAATAATAACTACTGTACTGCATTAGGGAATAGACACAAAAGATACACTCAGCATCTTCCCAAATAACTGTTCTGCTTTATTATGACGCAATTGAAGGTTTTTATACACATGATTACGCAGGTATCACATTAATATTACAATTGTACTTTTATGGTAACAAGGGGTGTAACATAGGCAGGCTAATTCTAATCAGGACTCGAAAGAATGTAAACATGTACTGAAAACATTATTAGTGCCGTGTGCACAGTGAGGGCAGTGTGCAATACATACAAAATAGAATACAATTATATACAGAACTTACAAATTTCCATTACAGTTCCCAATAAGTTACCTACACACAATTCACCAAGAAGGTTATGTCATTCAGCTCACCAATAGGGATGAGCTTCGAGTTCGAGTCAAACTCATGTTCGACTCGAACATTAGCTGTTCGCAAGTTCGCCGAACACCGAACAATTTGGGGTGTTCGCGGCAAATTCGAATGCCGCGGAACACCCTTTAAAAGTCTATGGGAGAAATCAAAAGTGCTAATTTTAAAGGCTTATATGCAAGTTATTGTCATAAAAAGTGTTTGGGGACCTGGGTCCTGCCCCAGGGGACATGTATCAATGCAAAAAAAAGTTTTAAAAACGGACGTTTTTTCAGGAGCAGTGATTTTAATAATGCTTCAAGTCAAACAATAAAAGTGTAATATCCCTTTAAATTTCGTACCTGGGGGGTGTCTATAGTATGCCTGTAAAGGGGCGCATGTTTCCCGTGTTTAGAACAGTCTGACAGCAAAATGACATTTGGAAGGAAAAAACACATTTAAAACTACCCGCGGCTATTGCATTGCCGACAATACACATAGAAGTTCATTGATAAAAACGGCATGGGAATTCCCCCCAGGGAAACCCCGAACCAAAATTAAAAAAAAAAAAAATGACGTTCTTATTTAAGAACCGTCAGACGAGGAGACGCCGTCACACAGCGGGAGCCTCCCTCCATGCATGGATGCGGAGCGGCCCGCAGAAGAAAAGAAGAGAAGATGAAGAAGATGAAGAAGAGAAGAGGATGAAGAAGAAGATGAAGAGAAGAGCGGGAGCCTCCCCCCCAATGCCATGGGTGCGGAGCGGCCCGAGGAGAAGAAGATAGAAGACGCCGCGGAGAAGATGCTGGACGAGAACGCCGGAGGAAGAACCAGAAGAGTCAGAAGAACCAGAAGAAGAAGAAGATGAAGGAAGATAGAAGAAGCATTTAAATAAAGGAATTGTCAAAAACTGTCTCTTGTCATTTTTAACTATTTTGACAGTTTTTTAGTGAAATGGTAGGGGTAAGTACCCCCTTACCATTTCACACAGGGGGGGGGGCGGGATCTGGGGGTCCCCTTGTTAAAGGGGGCTTCCAGATTCCGATAAGCCCCCCGCCCGCAGACCCCCACAACCACCGGCCACGGTTGTGGGGATGAGGCCCTTGTCCTCATCAACATGGGGACAAGGTGTTTTGGGGGGCTACCCCAAAGCACCCTCCCAATGTTGAGGGCATGTGGCCTGGTACGGTTCAGGAGGGGGGGGGCCGCACTCTCGTCCCCCCCTCTTTTCCTGCGGCCTGCCAGGTTGCGTGCTCGGATAAGGGTCTGGTATGGATTTTTGGGGGAACCCCACGCCGTTTTTTTTTTTTTTTTTGGCGCGGGGTTCCCCTTAAAATCCATACCAGACCTGAAGGGTCTGGTATGGAATTTAGGGGGAACCCCACGTCATTTTTTTTTTTAAATTTTGGCCGGGGTTCCCCTTAATATCCATACCAGACCTGAAGGGCCTGGTATGGAATTTAGGGGGACCCCCCCACGTCATTTTTTTTTTTTTTAATTTTGGTTCGGGGTTTCCCTGGGGGGAATTCCCATGCCGTTTTTATCAATGAACTTCTATGTGTATTGTCGGCAATGCAATAGCCGCGAGTAGTTTTAAATGAGTTTTTTCCTTCCAAATGTCATTTTGCTGTCAGACTGTTCTAAACACAGGAAACATGCGCCCCTTTACAGGCATACTATAGACACCCCCCAGGTACGAAATTTAAAGGGATATTACACTTTTATTGTTTGACTTTAAGCATTATTAAAATCACTGCTCCTGAAAAAACGGCCGTTTTTAAAACTTTTTTTTGCATTGATCCATGTCCCCTGGGGCAGGACCCAGGTCCCCAAACACTTTTTATGACAATACCATGAATATAAGCCTTTAAAATTAGCACTTTTGATTATTCATGTTCGTGTCCCATAGACTTTAACGGTGTTCGCATGTTCGAGCGAACTTTTTTCCTGTTCGCATGTTCTGGTGCGAACCGAACAGGGGGGTGTTCGGCTCATCCCTACTCACCAATAAGCAGCAGGGAATTAGACCCCATCATCTCTTCCTACTGTCAACTGTTATGGCTAACAGTACAGTTCCCAAGGCATCGTGACATTCTTTCTTCTTAAAACAATTTGGTATCCCTAAAGATAATGAGTGTTATGGAGCCAGAGAATTTAAAGAATATGTTACCCCAACATTTTATATTCTTTATATGTACCTGTGGTGTACCATGTACTTATGTTACAAAGGATCCTGTCCGTAAGGGGCACAGGGGCACCGCCTTCTTTCGCCCCCGTAATTTCCATGCGGGGCGCTGGACTCATGGGATTCTTTGAGTTTTGTTTTTTTTGAAGCACATGATTAGAGCCTGAGGCTCTAATTGGCTTCAAAAACGTTGGGCTCGGGGCGCAGAGCACTGCACCCCGAACCCACCCACTTGTGACATTAGTGAATCAATATTCACTCAAGGGCCATACTTGTGCACAGTCAGTCAACGGAAACATCAGTGCACTGCTGTTTCTCTACCCCCCACTTCTTCAAGTCCTTTATGCAGCTGAGAAAAGAGATTATGTGATCACATAAAAAAATAAAATAAAATAAAAATAAAAGTTTATAAAATGGTTTGACTTTAATCTTCATTCTAAAATAAATTGGTTGTATTACATAGTATTTGTTCACATATACTTTAAAGTGGTTTTCTATGCATTAAAGTGATTGTAAAGTCTATTTTTTTTAAAATAACAAACATGTTATACTTACCTGCTCTGTGCAGTGGTTTTGCACAGGGCAGCCTAGATCCTCATCTTCTGGGGTCCCTCTTTGGCTCTCCTGGCCCCTCCCTTCTGTCAAGTGCCCCCCACAGCAAGCAGCTTGCTATGGGGCACCCGAGCTGAGCTGCAGCTCTGTGTCTCCATTCAGACACAGAGCTGCCGTTCGGCCCTGCCCCCCTCTCTCTTGATTGGCTAACTGGCTTTGAGTGACAGCCATGGCAGCCAATGGTGCCGTTACTGTGTCTCAGCCAATCAGGAGGGAGAGTCCCGAACAGCCGAGGGATTTGTGGACATTGCTGGACAGGGATGGGGCTCAGGGGGGTGCTGGGGAGGCTGCTGCACACATGTTGTATTATCTTAATGCATAGAATGTATTAAGATAAAAAAGACCTTTTGCCTTTACAACTCCTATAAGGTGAAAAACTTTCTGTGCTGCAGAAACCACTCCCCCCCCCCCCCCCCCCCCACACACACACTTTTCTTACCTGAGCCCAATCCAGCTATGTGCAGGGGCACAGCCGCTCCAGCTGCCTCTCGCCATTGGCTCCCGCTACTGTCAATTGATTCCAGTGACACAGGAGTGAGGGGCGGGGCCGAGTCCCACTGTGGGGGTACTTGATGAAGAGGAGGGGCCTGGTGCGCCAGCGGGGGACCCCAGAAGAAGAGGATCGGGGCTGCTCTGTGCAAAACGATTACCCAGAGCAGGGGAGCATAGGCATGTTTGTTATTTTTATAAAAAAGAAAAAAAAAATGAGGGTTTGCAACCCCTTTACATGAAAACTAAACAAAATCACGTCAATCTCATCTCAACAGCTTAAACTTGTATATGTCATTTTAAAAGTTGCTGTTTGCTGTCAGTAATTTTAAATCTGCATCGTTCATTAAAGTAAAACATGGTGATTTTGCCATGATGTTTCTTTTTCAGGCACTTCCTTTTCTTGGATGACAACTGTCTCCTAATTGTGCTCCTGTGTTGTCATCTTGTCGCATGTGCCTCCTCTTTAGACTACAAGCAGCCAAATGGACACACATTGATCAAAGCCAATCCAGAGCAATGATGTGCAGCAGGTTGCTGGAGTGAGTGTGCATGTAGACAGGAAGTGGCTGAAAGGCGATCAGCAGCTCTGAGATGCAAAAAAGATAAAAAAAAAAAATAAACTAGGAATTGTTGATTATACACAGTATGTTAGCAAACTAAATGTCATCTCGTTAGTCTTTAGATATACACTATATTACCAAAAGTATTGGGACACCTGCCTTTATATGCACATGAACTTTAATGGCATCCCAGTCTTCGTCCGTAAGGTTCAATATTGAGTTGGCCCACCTTTTGCAGCTATAACAGCTTCAACTCTTCTGGAAAGGCTGTCCACAAGGTTTAGGAGTGTGTCTATGGGAATGTTTGAAAGGTTGGGCACTGATGTTGGACAAGAAGGCCTGGCTCGCAGTCTCCGCTCTAATTCATCCCAAAGGTGTTCTATCGGGTTGAGGTCAGGATTCTGTGCAGGCCAGTCAAGTTCTTCCACCCCAAACTCACTCATCCATCTCTTTATGGACCTTGCTTTGTGCACTCGTCCAAATCATTTGGTGGAGGGGGGATTATGGTGTGGGGTTGTTTTTCAGGGGTTGGGTTTGGCCCCTTAGTTCCAGTGAAGGGAACTCTTAAGGCTTCAGCATTCCAAGACATTTTGGACAATTTCATGATCCCAACTTTCTGGGAACAGTTTGGGGATGGCCCCTTCCTGTTCCAACATGACTGCACATCAGTGCACAAAGCAAGGTCCATAGAGACATGGATGAGCGAGTTTGGGGGGGAGAAACTTGACTGGCCTGCACAGAGTCCTGACCTCAACCCGATAGAACACCTTTGAGATGAACCAGTCTTGTCCACATCAGTGCCTGACCTCACAAATACACTTCGGGAAGAATGGTCAAACATTCCCAGAGACACACTCCTAAACCTTGTGGACAGCCTTCCCAGAAGAGTTGAAGCTGTTATAGTTGCAAAGGGTGGGCCAACTCAATATTGAACCCTACGGACTAAGACTGGGAAGCCATTAAAGTTCATCTGGGTGTAAAGGCAGGCGCCCCAATACTTTTGGTAATATTGGGGTTATATGCAAAAGGAAAAAACACTTTGCACTACAAGTGCAAACTACAAGTGCAAAGTGCACTTGAAATTGCTCTGAAAGTGCACTTGGAAGTGCAGTCGCTATCGAGCCAAGGGGAACATGCAAGGAAAATAAAAAAACAGCATTTTAGCTTGCACATGATTGGATGATAAAATCAGCAGGGCTTCCCCTCATTTCAGATCTACCCCTCAGATTTACAATGACTGCATTTCCAAGTGCACTTTCAGTGCAAAAGTGGATTTGCCTTTCGTAAATAACCCCCATAGTATATATTTGAACTAATTAAAGAGGAACATCAGCAACCTTTCATGTGGCTCCTCCCTCTCCAACGGCACCATTTCTGTAATTTTGGCGCATGTGCAGACATGCTTAGAGGCTCTGCCCTGCCTTAAGTTTCCAGCAGAACCCTTTAGTGCATATCCACACACAGGGAGGGATTTTCTGTGTATGCAATTGCTTGTTTGGGACATGTATCACAACCCTCGCCTTTTTGTTGGAGACTCTGCGTGGGCACAGATTTGTGTTTAGGCAATCTTAGGAGAAGTAGGCGCAGGTACCTATTAAAACTAGGTACCTGCTACCCCCAAAAAAATTATAATGTTAGTTAAAGGCAGTTAAGACCAGAGGGTATGTAGTGACTTATATATAAGGGAAAAAGGGTATTTATAATGTATATACACACTCACCGGACACTTTATTAGGTACACCTGTTCAATTGCTTGTTAACACAAATTGCTAATCAGCCAATCACATGGCAGCAAATTAATGCATTGAGGAATCTAGACATAATGAAGACTACTCGCTGAGGTTCAAATTGAGCATCAGATTGTAGAAGAAAGGAGATTTAAGTGACTTTGAACATGGCATGGTTGTTGGTGCCAGACTGGCTGGTCTGAGTATTTCAAAAACTGCTGATCTACAGGGATTTTCACACACAACCATCTCTAGGGTTTACAGAGAATGGTCCGAAAAAGAGAAAATATCCAGTGAGTGGCAGTTGTGTGGAGGAAAATGCCTTGTTGATGTCAAAGGTCAGAGGAGAATGGGCAGACTAATTCAAAATGATAGAAAGGCAACAGTAATTTAAATAACCACTCGTTACAACCAAGGTATGCAGAATATCATCTCTGAATGCACAACACATCGAACCTTGAAGCAGATGGGCTACGGCAGCAGAAGACCACTCCAGGTGCCACTCCTGTCAGCTAAGAACAGGAAACTAAGGCTACAATTCGCACAGGATCACCAAAATTAGAAAATAGAATGTAGCCAGGATCTGTATACCTACCTATTCCTGCAATCAGAAGACACTGTGTGACATTGTTTTAGGGGAAGTTGTTTCCCTCTAGTGTTCCAGTGTGGGATGTCCTGCTATTTTCTTAATCAGAAACAAGTCGGGGCAGAGCATCCTGGGACATGTAGTCCATACGGGTAGGATTTGCCCTCTGGCTGCGATATGTGAAACTACAACTACCAGCTGGCTGATGGAGAAGAGCAGACCGCTGGGAGGGACTATCAGAAGGAAGGCTTGAGGCTTGGCGCGCTCTCTTGGGACCGGTGTGGATCTGCATGCAGAGAATCTGTTACAGGGTGAGCTGCAGCTGAGTTACGGCCTGCTCTGGCAGAGCTACCCAGTGGATATCTGGAAGGACACCTGCATACAGTTCCCCTTCACTGTCCGGTGGCAGCCTAGAGGACCCTCCTGTTCCTTCCAAATCACAGAGATATTGGATCCGTGTGAGCCACATTCCTGAGAGATCATCATCATCATCTTTATCATCATCATCATCTCCTGTTCCAATGTGGTGAGCGGGTAATTGCCCAGTCCCATAGACACTGTATATAGACATCATTGTCTCCTGCACTCATTACCACCTTTAGTTCAAGGATCTACCCCAGCATATCATACACACTATATACAGACATCTTTGCCATCCATTGCTGTGCTGTTGCTTGTAGTTCCACAAAGCTTTAACATTACAGTCCTGATTTGCACTTTCATATTGTCTCTTGGTTATACCTCACCTATTAGATCAGCTATTTGGCTATACCATTCAATATTTCTTGCCTGCAATTAAATGCCTAAGAGCTAGCTGAAGATTAACCAGATTGCCACACAGCAACTCAGGACTGCTTTCACCTCCCTCCCCACTTCAGGGATTTTTTTGCTGAAGCTTGTAAAGCTGCAGTTCAACAAGAACACTTTTGTAAGAGCTGGTTGAATTGTAATATAGTTCCTGTTTGCTAAAGCTGTACTTGTTTATATGCCGTTTTATCTATTTATATGTGAAGGAGTAGTAGAAAGGGGTTTGATACTCATAAGAGTTATTCCTCTGCTCTCCTGTAGCCTATTCACATAAACATTATATACATTATATATATACGTATATAAATGGCAGTGTTCACTGTTGAATGCTTAAAACCTTAGGTAATAATTATTTTTTCCTATCAATAACATTCTTTGGGGGACAACTTTATGAGGTGTAAGCTCAAGTTGACTTTCTGACTGGTTTCTCTTCATTTCATTGAGTAAACTATTTTTGATTTAACCAATTCTGGTGTATTTCCTTGTTACTGCTGTTATCTAGTGGGAAAAAAATGTTTGAACCCAGGGTGTCAGAGGGTGCAGAGGACTCACAGGGTAAGGGTAACCAGAGGAGTACTGATTTATCTTGCAACCCTCAAGAGGGCAGCGCTACAAGAAGATTGGGAAAAATATTTAGGTTGAAGTTCCACTTTAATGTCCACATTTGAGAGACGGAAGTGGAAGGAGGCAGGACAAAATTAAAGTCAATTTAAGGTGAAGGTCCTCTTTAACCACCGGAAATGTACTGCGTGTGAGCGGCGGCTGTAGGCAAGGTGACGTACCGGTATGTCACTGCCTACTTCTGTGTTGAGGGCACGCGCATTTGCAACCCCCCCCCAGACCGGCTGCCGCTTTTATTGTACTGTTGCTGTAACTGTAGTGTAGCTTAACCTCTCTGGCGGTATTCCTAAATGTGGTTGGGGGTCAATTTTCATTACCAAAAGCGGTAACCCCCGAACCACACTCGGGATCACATTGCAGGATCCAGGAAAAGTTACTTATCTTGTCCCCAGGATCCTGCGATGTCTCCCCGCTGTGTGTGCGAACCGTGTCTCCGCTCGATTCATCACAGTGCCGGGCCCCGTTCCCTGCAAGCGTTGCGACGCACGGGGGCGGAGCCTGGCGCCAAATTCAAAAAGTGAAAAACACATAATACAGATCTTACAGATTACATTACTGTATCAAATAATTTCACCTCCTTTTTGTCCCTAGTGCTTTGTCCAGTGTCCTGCATGCAGTTTTATATTATAAATGCTGTTCTTTCTGCCTGGAAACTGGAGATTGTCCATAGCAACCAAAAACTGTCCCTTTACATCAAAAGTGGTTTTAGACCAGCTAGAAAACAGCGATAATAAATTAGAATCACTTGCAGAATTGAGCGATAGTGATTTGTGGGGAAATTCGTCATCAAACACTGAAAGTAATGACAGCGACAATTCTGCAACTGAGCAAATTTCAGTGTTTTTGATTTTATTACATTATTGAATAAATGTTATTATTATAATATTATTATTTATAGTTATTTATTATATTATAATTTATGATTTTGTGTTTTAAACTTTAACACACCGGGATGTCTACTAGACTCTTGTTTGGACAGATTTAAGTGAGTTATTCCTAAGAATTACAGGCCTACAATATAAAACGCCAAATTTCCATGTGAAACATTGCACTGCTTTCAGCGTCAAAAATCAGACATACTGCCAGAGAGGTTAAGTTTGTTAGTGTATCTAAATCTGTAGAAGCAGCTTCACATGGCCCCGCTGTGCTTTGGGCAAAGTGCCGTTAACCCGCAGTTTTTGTGAGGGTTAGCTGTGCTTTCCCATTGACTTCTAAGCATGCAGGAGTTTAGGTACACTTTTTAAAAGTGCATCAAAACCGCAGGACATAAAGGGGTTGATTTACTAAAGGCAAATAGACTGTGCACTCTGCAAGTGCAGTTGCTCCACAGATTAGTAAATGAGGTAAAGCTTCACTTTACAAAGAATTCTCAATCACATGCAAAGGAAATTTAAAAAGAAAACAGTATTTTTGCTTGTGTGTGATTGGATGATGGAAGTCAGCAGAGCTCCTGCCCATTTAAAAGCTTTGGAGCAACTGCACTTTGAAAACTGCACAGTCTGGGGTTGATTTACTAAAGGGAAATCCACTCTGCACTACAAGTGCACTTGAAAAAGCACTTGGGAGCGCAGTCGCTGTAAATCTGTGGGGAAGCTCTGCTGATTTTATCATCCAATCATGTGCAAGCAAAAATGCTATTTTTTATTTTCCTTGCATATCCCCCTCGGATCCACAGCGACTGCACTTCCAAGTGCACTTGTAGTGCAAAGTGGATTTGCCTTTAGTAAATAAACCCCTCTGTCTGCCTTTAGTAAATTTCCCTCAAAGGTTAACAATGCTGCTGTCCAAAAGTGTCTATGTTACTCCTTCATCCAGAGTGGAAGCACACTAATACAGGAGGTGTATTACTTGCCAGATCGCCAGGTGAAAACACAGAGAAAAAGGCTAAAAACAAAGGAAAACTAATGCAGCCACCACATCTAATGATCGGTAAGCTGCAATATATTACATTTTTGGTTCTAATACCCCTTCAACTCAGTCAACAGACTTTTTTCTAAAGGGGATAAACCCCATAAACTCCCAAATTCATATCTACAGAGTGCATGCCGTTTTTGTAAAATAGAGGCCAGCAGGCATATACACATATGAATATATTCTGCAACTTTCCAGTTAGTTTCAGGAAAACTTTTTTATAGCAATCTCTAAATCAGACAGACTTTCCCAGTGCTCATCCATTAAATATAAAGCCCAAGAGTTTTTCCTCCATGGACAAACTAATTGCAAAGAGAGTGAGGCCACATGAAACTGAATCTAGGATTTTAAGACAACGGAAAATAAGACAACAGGGAGTACAGCATGTGCCCAGAGCGGTAACAGCTGACTCCATTATATGTTATATGGCGTGCCCGCTGCGGTCGTTCTATAAACTACAAGTCTTTATACTTAAGCTGCTACTGAAAGTTTCATTTAAAGTGCAATCAGAGTCTAAAAAAAAAAAGATGTTGGAATTATTTATACCGTAACAAGGTGTTCACCACATTAAGGAGTCTACTGCAAAGTTTCTTTTTATTAAACTCTAACATGGTCTAATATTGATTTTCTGCAGAAAACTTCAGCAAAAGTTTGCAATGAATAATATATGCAGGGTGAGTTAAAGGTGATTTGCTGTGTGTAAACAGTGAGTAGAAACTTAAAGAATATGTAAATCCAACATTTCATATTCCTGATATGTGCCTGTTGTACCAGAGTGTATGTAGTGACTTATATAAAAGGGAAAAAAGGTACAGTATTTATAATATTTATAATGTTATGATGTATGATGTTATATACTATATATATATATATATATATATATACATATATATATATATATATATATATATATATATATATATATATATATATATATATATATATATATATATATATATATATATATATGTGTGTGTATGTATATTACAATATAATAACATAAGAAAGTTCAGTTTAATCGCTGTATCAGTCCCATGTTATAACAGCACTTATGTCAGTCCACCCAATTCCATCTGACATAAATATGTTTACTAGACATGTGACACGATGTGATGACAGTTTGGGGGTTATTTACTAAAGGAAAATCCACTTTGCACTGCAAGTGCAATTGGAAGTACAGTCGCTGTAGATCCGAGGCGGACATGCAAGGAAAATAAAAAACAGCATTTTAGCTTGCACATGATTGGATGATAAAATCAGCAGAGCTTCCCCTCATTTCAGATCTTCCCCTTAGATTTAGAGCGACTGCACTTCCAAGTGTACTTGCAGTGCAAAGTGGATTTGCCTTTCGTAAATAACCCCCTTAGTGTATTCAGCTTCTGAAGATAGTAGGTGATTCTAAGTAGTAGTCAAAGCGTGCACCAAACACCCAAATCTTCACCACGTGAGGCACACTCCCCTAAGGGGGCACACTCACCAGAGCTCAGAATATCTCACGCCTTAAAAGTAAATCCTTGTGCTTCTTTAAAGGAAAATCATCAGCATTGCAGGCGGGTTATAGAGTGTGAATCACTTCAATCAGATGCAACCATATAAAAACAAATAATTCCAACATAGCGTAATCCTGTTTATCTCATTTATTATAAGCCAAACCCGTCCCTTATACAAAATACGTACAAGATATATAAAGTAATACAGCATGTGAAAAAACTAGAGCGTAGTCACCAGTCTGGCGTGTAGGAAAGCATCAGAGCATCAGTAAGGGTAGTAAACCGCTCTGTGTACTTCCTGAATGTCTCCAGCTGACTGTGAGCCGCATACGTAACTTCTGGTCGTCGTGGAGGTCACTACTTGACGCGTTTCGGCTTATCCGACTTCACCTGAGGATGACTGGAAGTTACGTATGCAGCTCCTCTTCCACCAGGGGCACCCAAACGCCACATCAAATAACCGTCACAGATAGGGAATCGACCCGCTCTCAATGATGCAAATAAACAGTTTCAAATAATCAAACAAACAGTAATGCTAAGATAGATATCTCTCGTAATGAAAACAACATAATGAAAAATAAAGAATAAAAATAAAAAGCAGAATAAAACATAGCAATGGTGAGTTGAGAAGGTTACATAGAAGGAGTTCTTCTATATATAATGGTGCCCATATTTTCAGGTTGCAGATTTTTAAAGAGATGGTGGCAGGTCCAAATACTTCCTAGATGGTAAATTACTTATAGGAAAGGTTTAAAGGATAATGCTGTGTTCATTCCTGGTGGGCTAGTTGCTTTTTGATTAGAGATCCACTTGGCTTCTTGTTGTAGGATCTGATTGGTTGTGCTTACCTCAGTGACAGAAAAACATATCCGTCAAAATCCCATCACCCGATGAGAGAGTGATGCTCTCTCTTATCCTTTTATTATTGATTTAACAGGGATGTGGATATGACATTCTGTCCCTAGATTTTGTCCAACAAACCTTCTTATATATATTCGAATACACTAACTGTCATCACATCGTGTCATATGTCTAGTAAACATATCTATGTGAGATGGAATTTGGTGGACTGACATAAGCGCTGTTATAACATGGGACTGATACAGCGATTGAACTGAACTTTCCTATGTTATTATATTGTACTACATTGGTTTTTATAACAGCAGCTTTCATTTTATATCCGTTTGACCAAAAGTAGTGGGCACAAGGATAGTACCGGTTTTATGTACAAATATTTTCTTTTTATAACCTACAAGTAACTTGGCACAGAGTAGTGTAGGTAGGCCTTTTATATATATATATATATATATATATATATATATATATATATATATATATATATATATATATATAATCATAGGTGTATTTTAAGTGATAGAGACAGAATATCAACCAAAAATCCAGATGATTCAAATGTTATAAATTGAGTTGCAGTTCAGTGAGTAAAAAAAGTATTTGATCCCCAAGCAAAACATGACTTAGTACTTGGTAGAGAATCCCTTGTTGGCAAGCACAGAGCTAAGATGTTTCTTGTAGTTGGTGACTATAGACTGTATAGGCCTGTATGTGACGGCACGTGGCAGGGAACACACAGCTATTGAAATGAAAGCTATGTTCCCGGCGTTCTCCCTGGCGGTGGCTCTCCTCTCTCTTCCCCTTCGATTGCTGGGAGAATGGCTCCAATACAACCCGCTCGCCAGAGGTGCTCGCCCCCCCCCCCTCTCCCAGGCAGCCATAGCTCGCCAGCCCTCAAAATCCACTCGCAAAATGCGAGCAGGCGAGTGGAATTTTTGAGGGCTGATATAGTGTATATATACACACACACACACAAATGTTTTGCCTTTCATTTCTGTTTTAAACTGAATGGGTTGTTTTACAAAGTAAGGGTTCAAATATACTTTAAATTACATTTTACAGTGCACTAAGACACACTTATGTTTTATTATAGGAAAGTACTGCACTGCTCCCGATTTCAGAGCAGCATTGTCACCCTAATGAATATGGAGACTGCCACTGCTAACCTCTCCTGGTAAACATTACTTACCTAGTTGCCAATGGCTTTGGCACTTTCTGAGTAAATCTAAACCTAAAACTTTCTGAGTAAACCTAGAGCAAGCAAGCAGATAAGGAATTTTTCCTTCTCTGACTAATTTCCATGCTTCTTCCAGGTCATGGACTGAGAAAGTACTAAAGCCACAGACAGCCAAGCATTCGTAGAAAGAGATCATCAACGGCAGACCCCATATTTCTCTCAGTATAGGTTTCCTTTAATCTTTTGGTGTTAGACATATCTCTGAATATGAAACATCCTGCATGATGCTGCCTATTCTAATGGAAATAAAATGCACATTTATTACAGGCCTGGAATGGAGCGTTTCACTGGTGCGATACACAATTAGGAAAACTTGAAAGAAACACATTTCCTTTAATGTCTCAGATGAGGCGTTAGAAGTCGACCAAATTACTCTGTAAATCCAAGCGGCAGCGAGATCTGTCATTAATGAACCCAATCAAACATATTCGTGTTTATCCTTTGGCACTCCATGCAGACGAGAGCACCAAAGGCTAATTCTATTTCGGCAGCTCTGTTGGCAAGAGACACCAGGATGTGAGTGATCCAGATGTTTTCACAAAGACTGTAGAGTATTGTTTTACTGCTCTGATTTACAGACAGAGTAGAAGGAATTATAGTGATAATTATTCAAAATTATTAGGTTTACTCAAAAGTACGCTACACAGCCAAAAAGTTTATGTCAACCTTGACCCTTACACATATATTAACTTGATGGCCCTTCCCATAGTCTACATCAGCTTTTCTCAAATATTTTATCCCAGAGGAACCCTTAAAACAATTTTTAGTTTGGAGACACCTGATAAAAATAATTTCTATAGCTCATGAAACACGTGCAAAATCAGTCAGTCAAAGACCTAATAATAAATGAAATAAAGAAGGGGGAATAGCTAGAGTAGACAGCTTGAAGAATGAAACTGCTCCAAGTACCCACCTCCTCCACACTGTCCCAGGGGGAATCGGATCATGTACAAGGCTCCCTTACATGAATGGTCAGTGGCCTCCCTAGGGGCAGTGAGAGAGGTGCCCGCTTACACCTATGTTCAGTGAGTGGAAGAATATGTCTTATGTTCGTGATCAGTGAAAATAATGTACCATTTCACTGAGGGTCGGTAGGAAAGGGGCATTGTAATATTATAGTCAGAGAAAACCAGAATGCCCCTTACATTATGTCCCCATAACTGTGATGGTCATTGGGAAGAATGCCCCCCTAACAGTGATGGTAATGGGAAGAATGGCTCCCTAATAGTCATGGTCAGAGGAAAGAATGCCTCCTAACAGTGTGGAGGTTGGTGGGAAGACTGCCCCCTAATGATGGTGGTCAGTGGGAAGAATGCACCCCTAATAGTGGTTTTCAGTGGGAAGAAAGCCCCCTAACAGTGGTGGTCAGTGGGAAGAATTTCCCCTTACCAGCGATCAGTAGGAAGAATGGTTAGTGGGAAGAATGCCTCCCAACAGTGGAGGTTAGTGGGAAGAATGCCTCCCAACAGTGGAGGTTAGTGGGAAGACTGCCCCCCCAACAGTGGAGGTTAGTGGGAAGACTGCCCCCCTAATAGTGGTGGTCAGTGGGAAGAATGCCCCCATAGTGGTGGTCAGTGGGAAGAATGCCTCCATTAAAGTAATGGTCAGTGGGAAGAAAGCCTTCCTAACAGTGGTGGTTAGTAGCAAGACTACCCCCCCCAACAGTGGTGGTTAAAAGGAAGAATGCCCCGCTAACAGTGGTGATCAGTGGGAAGAATGTCTCCTCAACAGTGTTGGTTATTGGGAAGAATGCTCCCCTAACAGTGGTAGTCAATGGGAAGAATATATCCCAACATTAGTGGTCAGTTGGAAAATTTGCCTCCCTAACAGTGGTGGTTAATAGGAAGAATGTCCGCTAAATGTGGTGATCAGAGAGATGAATGCTTCCCTTCCAGAACGCTAAAAAAGATCAATAGTGTCATGCTACTGGATTTGCCATCTATGGCATTATGAGATAGGAGGTTAAAGCACCACTACTCAAGGAACCCCTGGCAACCTCTGAATGAATCCTTGGGTTTCAAGGATCCCTAGTTGAGAATGTCTCGTCTACAACTAATCAATGGCAGCTCACAAATTTCTAACCTTACACAGGCATGGACTGGCCATCGGGACTGCCGGGAGTTTCCAGGTGGACCGATGGCTCAGTGGGCCAGTCAGGTGCAGTCCTGGAGCCGCTCCTCTCTGACAGTGAGTGATCGCGATTTCACTCCTGTCAGGAGGAGCTGTTTCCATCACTTGCTGGAGAGAGCATTAGGAGTTATGCTCCCTCCAGCCTGCAGGGGGAGATGGACAGCCGGCAGACTTTCCTTCCTCTCTCCCCTTATCACTTGTTATCACATGACTGGAGAGAGGAACGAGAAGCTGCCTTCAAAACGGTGAGTACATGTGGGAGGGGGAGGAGAGGGAGGACTCTCTGATGTGAAGGGGACTTCTGATGGGGACTCTGATGTGAAGGGGACTTCTGATGGGGACTCTCTGATGTGAAGGGGACTTCTGATTGGGACTCTCTGATGTGAAGGGGACTTCTGATGGGGACTCTCTGATGTGAAGGGGACTGCTGGTGGGGACTCTGATGTGAAGGGACTTCTGATGGGGACTCTCTGATGTGAAGGGGACTGGTGGTGGGGACTCTCTGATGTGAAGGGGACTGCTGGTGGGGACTCTGATGTGAAGGGGACTGCTGGTGGGGACTCTGATGTGAAGTGGACTGCTGATGGGGACTCTGATGTGAAGGGGACTTCTGATGGGAACTCTCTGATGTGAAGGGGACTGCTGGTGGGGACTCTCTGATGTGAAGGGGACTGCTTGTGGGGACTCTCTGATGTGAAGGGGACTGCTGGTGGGGACTCTGATGTGAAGGGGACTTCTGATGGGGACTCTGATGTGAAGGGACTTCTGATGGGAACTCTGATGTTAGGGGACTTCTGATGGGGACTCTCTGATGTGAAGGGGACTGCTGGTGGGGACTCTGATGTGAAGGGACTTCTGATGGGGACTCTGATGTGAAGGGACTTCTGATGGGGACTCTGATGTGAAGGGGACTTCTGATGGGGACTCTGATGTGAAGGGGACTTCTGATGGGGACTCTCTGATGTGAAGGGGACTGTTGGTGGGGACTCTGATGTGAAGGGGACTTCTGATGGGGACTCTGATGTGAAGGGACTTCTGATGGGGACTCTGATGTGAAGGGGACTTCTGATGAGGACTCTCTGATGTGAAGGGGACTTCTGATGGGGACTCTCTGATGTGAAGGGGACTTCTGATGGGGACTCTGATGTGAAGGGGACTTCTGATGGGGACTCTCTGATGTGAAGGGGACTTCTCATGGGGACTCTCTGATGTAAGGGGGGCGCTGTTGAGGACATTCACAATTAAAGTGGGCCGGTCATGATGAAGTCCAGGGAAAAATTTTTGTCCCTGTCCAGCCTTGACCTCACAGATTCCTTTACAGTTTTAAGAGACAGCTTAGCCACAGACAATAGAATTCTACAGATGCTGGAGAAAGACTTTGGTACGCAGGCAGTAAGTAGAGGTCAAATCTTGCTTTATGCAATGACGCCCATTATAAAGCAGTTAATGGAGGTACAACCAACTACTTGATGTTACTCCTAAATTTAAACCAAGCCTTTTGTAATATTCCTGACAGTTCAAGAGCCCTTCTCAATTCCTGGTGACTGGTAGGATTTTCTCCTCGTAACTTGTCACTGTATATTCTATTAAAAGTGTTTTAAATCCCAATCTGTAAAAGGATGCAATTACAATCACTGCAAGGTTTGGCGGCTTAATTTCATCAAAAGCGTAGCAACGTTCCAATGTTCTTCCTTATAAATTCTATTTTGCAGAGCGTTAAATCAAGGACTTGATGAGATGATTGTGTCCATTTTCATTTGGCGATGGAATTAGAGAAAAGAAAAATATATATGACATGCTCAAGGTGAAAGGGATTTGACATGGTTCCCTGCTGAGACGTTACATTGTTAAAATGGACCAGTAATCTGCACACAAGAGTCATTTAAAGGTGAAAGTTGGGGAATTTTCAAGTAGTATTAAGCACGCCCAAATTTTTTTTTTTTTTTTTTAACCGATGCATTCTGTGCAACCTCTTAAACATTTTCTTGTACCCATATATCAAATAAAAGACTTACATGGTTTTCTCCAATTCACAGCAATGACTGAACTTCCTAGCAGGTCTCAGCACCCCAAGTACTTCACATGCACAATGCAGTTGGGACAGCACAGGCGCCAGTTGCGAAAAGTGGGGGGAGCAGAGGAGTGGATTGTCACTGGGGCTTTCTTTTTCTGTTGAGGTAAGGAGACTCCTATGTAGTGTCAGCTGGGAGTATGCACACAAAGATGGTTCCATGAGGCCCTGTAAGGGGACAGAGTGATCATGGAGAGAAACCAGGGAAAAGACCATTTAAAGGAAGAAACTAACTTTTTAGCACATATTTTACTACATTTTACTAATATTTTACTACATATAACTACTACACTATTTGGCTCTGGTATTTGAGCTTTGTCTATAAGGGGAACTCCATAAATCACTTTTATGATTTTTTGTTGCTTGTGATTTGTCAGCCATTAATTAATTCTGGTGTGTTGGTCGGGAGGGCGGTGATATATGGATATCCAGTGGATGTACATTACTAGGTTTTCTGTCTGTTGTACTACATTATTAATTATTCTAAAAAAAAGCAGATATGCAAAAAGGATAAGTGGTGAGGTCTGTAGTAATATGTGCTTTTTACTACAGTTTCATGATACTTTAAATAAGTACAATTTTTTAGGCATTATTGTAAAGTTATGTATTTGCTTGCAGATATTTTAAATATAGATTTCTGGATTCACATTGTAGCAGTGATCTTTATCCAAGCAACCAAGATAGCACCCTTAAAGGACAAGTACAGCCAAAGCTTGTTTGGCTTTACTTCTGGGATCACAGGGGTGCAGTTGTATTTGCACTCCTGTGACCCATTTTCATCAGATAGCAGGCTGAAACCCACTGTCGGCTGACGTCACAGAGTCGGTCCAGGCCCGGGAAAGATCGCGATCATATGGTTGGGATCCCCCCACATGCCTGGCCTGACACCCAGCTCAGCCTCTCAGCGAGCCTCTAAGAGCCTGAGCCACACTGGTCACTGCTAGCCTAGGACACACCTGTACAATGTCTGCAGTCTCTGACCATCTCCTGTACCATGTCTGCAAACTCTGACCATCATTTGTATCATGTTTGCAGTCTCTGACCTTCTCCTGTAGTACGTTTTGCGGTTTGTGACCCTCTCCTGTAGTATGTTTTGCAGTCTCTGACCCTCTCCTGTAGTACGTTTTGCAGTCTCTGACCCTCTCCTGTACTACGTTTTGCGGTTTGTGACCCTCTCCTGTAATATGTTTTGCGGTTTGTGACCCTCTCCTGTAGTATGTTTTGCAGTCTCTGACCCTCTCCTGTAGTACGTTTTGCAGCCTCTGACCCTCTCCTGTAGTATATTTTGCAGCCTCTGACCCTCTCCTGTAGTATTTCTGCAATAAAGGGGGGCTACAGGCATGGTAGGTGGTGAGGGAAGAGGGCTGCAGGTGCAGTGGGTGGTAAGGCAATTGAGGCTGCAGGCACAGGAGATAATGAGGAAAGGGGTCCCAGGTGCAGTGGGTGGTGATGGAAGGAGTGCCTAGGCACAAGTTGTGGTTAAGGCGGGGCTGTAGAGAAAATCTTAATGTAGCACCCAGGGCAAGAGGCTTCATAATCCAAAGCCCACCTAAATTCTCAGCTCCAGGTCCATGATGCTCTTAATCCAGGCTGAACAGCCAGGGTCGCAAAGGTCGCACTTGCAATTGGGCCCTGGTGTTCCGCCACTAATATATTTTTTATAATGGCACACAGTGAAATAATTAAAAAGTGTCATTATAAAAAGAAAACACTGACAAATTTTCACACAATATACACTGGGATCTGTGATCAAAGCATGTGTTGTGCTATTATTTAATGACACTGCACAAAGCCATTCAGTGTTTTTGTTTTTTTTTGGGGGGGGGGGGCAGCGCAAGTAGCTGGTCTTGCCTAGGGCGCCAAATAGTCTAACACCGGCCCTGAGGAGACCAGTCAAGCTGAGCAAGAATCTCTTCCTGAATCATCTGCTGATGTCAGCTCTCAAGATTTTCTGCTTTGGCGGAGATTACATGGCTAGATCTCGTATTAGAACATGAACATCCCATTTACTATACATATACTTCGCTATGCTTTGCAAGGCTCTATATTTGCAGTTTTTCCCATTTTGAGCCATATATTTTTCACTGGTTCATTGTTCAGGCATTGTGGTCAGCCTGTGACTCTTCCAGGGCTTATCCAATAAGTGGTAGAAATTTCTAAAGTGCAATATCCCAAACCAGTGTTTCTCAACCTTTTTCCAGTCAAGTCACAATTTAAAAATGTGCACAATCTCAAAGCACCCCAGTCTATAATTTAAATACAGTATCTCACAAAAGTGAGTACATCCCTCACATTTTTGTAAATATTTTATTATATCTTTTCATGTGACAACACTGAAGAAATGACACTTTGTTACAATGTAAAGTAGTGAGTGTACAGCTTGTATAACAGTGTAAATTTGCTGTTCCCTCAAAATAACTCAACACACAGCCATTAATGTCTAAACCGCTGGCAACAAAAGTGAGTACACCCCTAAGTGAAAATGTCCAAATTGTCGAAATAATGTTATTGTATCTTTCTTATATCTATATCTTTTTTTCAATAAAAAGATATTAAACAAGAAAATGTCCACATTGGGCCCAAAGTGACAATATTTTGTATGGCCATCATTATTTTCTAGCACTGCCTTAACCCTCTTGGGCATGGAGTTCACCAGAGCTTAACAGGTTGCCACTGGAGTCCTCTTCCACTCCTCCATGATGAAATGAGAGAGCTGATTGATGTTAGAGACCTATCGCTCCTCTACCTTCCGTTTGAGGATGCCCCACAGATGCTCAATAGAGTTTAGGTCTGGAGACATGCTTGGACAGTCCATCACCTTTACCCTCAGCTTCTTTAGGCAGTGGTCATCTTGGAGGTGTGTTTGGGGTCGTTATCATGTTGGAATACTGCCCTGCTGCCCAGTCTCCGAAGGGAGGGGATCATACTCTGCTTCAGTATGTCACAGTACATGTTGGCATTCATGGTTCCCTCAATGAACTGTAGTTCCCCAGTGCCGGCAGCACTCATGCAGCCCCAGACCATGACACTCTCACTACCATGCTCGACTGTAGGCAAGACACACTTGTCTTTGTACTCCTTACCTGGTTGCCACCACACACGCTTGACATCATCTAAACCAAATAACTTTATCTTGGTCTCATCAGACCAGAGGACATGGTTCCAGTAATCCATGTCCTTAGTCTGCTTGTCTTCAGCAAACTTGCAGTCTTTTTTGTGCATCATCTTTAGAAGAGGCTTCCTTCTGGGATGACAGCCATGCAGACCAATTTGATGCAGTGTGCGGCGTATGGTCTGAGCACTGGCAGGCTGACCCCCCCACCCCTTCAACCTCTGCAGCAATGCTGGCAGCACTCATACTTCTATTTCCCAAAGACAACCTCTGGATCTGACGCTGAGCGCGTGCACTTATCCTCTTTGGTTGACCATGGCGGGGCCTGTTCTGAGTGGAACCTGTCCTGTTAAACTGCTGTATGGTCTTGGTCACCGTGCTGCAGCTCAGTTTCAGGGTATTGGCAATCTTCGTATAGCCTAGGCCATCTTTATGTAGAGCAACAAATCTTTTTTTTCAGATCCTCCGTGAGTACTTTGCCATGAGGTGTCATGTTGAACTTCCAGTGACCAGTATGAGAGAGTAGGAGAGATAACACCAAATTTAACACACCTGAGACCTTGTAAGCACTAATGAGTCACATGACACTGGGGAGGGAAAATGGCTAATTGGGCCCAATTTGGACATTTTCACTTAGGGGTGTACTCGCTTTTCTTGCCAGTGGAGTTATTTTGAGGGGACAGCAAATTTACAGCTGTACACTCACTACTTTACATTGTAGCAAAGTGTAATTTCTTCAGTGTTGTCACATGAAAAGATATAATAAAATATTTACAAAATGTGAGGGGTGTACTCACTTTTGTGAGATACTGTAACTAAACTAACAGGTTTACTTAATGCAGCAACATCCACACTTTTGGGACACATTTGGAACACCCAATGCTAAACGTGTGTAGTGTGTGCCTTACCAAGCTGGCCGCCGCAGGACTGATATATACACACAGGCAGAGAGGGAGAACTTGCCTGTTAGCATCTGCGAAGGGGATTCCCCCCTCCTTCTCCTCTCACACACACAGGCATCTGCCCACTCTGCTTGTCCTCCTGTCTTTCTTTTGGTAGGGAGAGAGAGCCAATTGTACAACTGCAGCAGTGAAGGCGTATGGGACATGAAGTCCTATCACAAAGTAATTCCACTGATTCTTAAAGAGGCAGGACTACAAAACCCAGGCTGCACTTCAAAGAGTCAAAAGAATTGTGGGAGAGACTATAAAGTACAAGGCAGACCAGGCCCAAGCCTCTCTTCCTTCTAGGATCTGATTGATGGGCAACATCTCATCGCTGTGAGAGGGGGATTGAGTAGATCCACGCCTACCATGCAATACGTGGCCTACAGCTCCAGCTCTAGAGGGCCCAGACTTTGCCTGCTTCCTGAGGGACGCCCTGCAGCAGGCTGAAGATTGTGGAACCGGCCGGTTCACTGGGTCAGCAGATCGATCGTGCTCTCTGCTCATCTATCGCAAGGAGAATCTTTTGGTCATCCTTACCCGCTGGAAACTGCTGAACGCTGTCAGGATTGGTGAGGGGTGACTTTGCCCACAGCTTACTATTGTTGTTTATATATGCCACACTTTGAACACTGTGCACAGACAACTTGTACCTGAATCACACAGAGGAATACAATAAGACAGAATCAATTATTTTGGCTGGGAATTCTTGTTTATGAGCTCCAACTTGCCGGTGAAGATAGCGAGGCCTTGCACTTTGGACACTGCCGTTTGGTTGTTCTTAAAGGGGACACGTTACTAATATTCAAATTATTCTGACCCTCAGTATACTGTAATTAGAGATACTATATGCTGGCCAGGGATTCCTCTTTAGAAATAATAATATCCGCAACAATCATGAGCTTGCTTAAGGATTTGTTTATTACTGTTTAACACTGTACACATTGGTGTTAATTATTTGTTATTGCTAATTGCCATTTAACTGCATTAATAGAAATTGTTTCAACCAAGTCTTGGCTACTTATACAGGACTTGGCTGACTAATATAATTTTAGAAACGTAAATATATTACAGCGCTCGTAATAATAAACAATAACCTAAATAATAACGTAATACCAATTCATTAATTTGTATTGTCCATATATTAGTGAACGATGTGCTCCAATCCATAAAGTGCTCCAAAATTTGAGGTGCGCAACACCCCGTCCCGTGTCCCCACTCACCAGATGGAATGGACCCTTAGCTTTTCAGTCTAGGGGTCATTTCAGGCTTAAAATGGTGGCCAGGGATGGCAGATTTACATTGATTCACAAAGCAGATCTCACATGCTCATCATGATAATCATCCATGGATAATAGTACCCAAAATGAGACAAAAAGGAGGGAACTATAGTGAAGTACTGTTTAGCAATATCTTTATTGCACAAATAGAGTGAATACTTACAAAATGCAGAGTAAAACCAAGCATATATTATCAAGAGATTGCAATAGGAAACGCCGCTGTTGGCGAGCATTCCACCGACAACCGGGAGTGACGTCTATTGAACTCGGAACCGGAAATTGCATCAACGCGTTTCACCCTCCCACTGGGCACCATCAAGGACCTCATTTCTGGTTAGAAGAGCCATCTATAAATACAGGGAGAAGGACACCTCCCCCTTCTCTCAGCCAATCAAATTCCATATGGTGTACATTTTGTAGGTAAATAAGTCTCCTCTACCACATGGTTGATTCCCATGTGGGAGACTGGCGGCCATGATATTGTTCAGATATGGATTCCTTACATGATTCCTATAATATTAATTGTTCCAACCTCAATCCAAGTAGGACCATTACATCATGGCAAATCCCTATAAAAATGTATATAAGCAATCCCTTTATTAAAAAAACATTAAAATGTTATATTAATTCCCTCAATAATTGTGAACATTAAAAATAAAAAACATGTGGCTATGAAAACTAATAATACATAAAAATGAAATGAAATGAAATAAAAATAAAAATAAATGAGAAATAAATGAAAATGAAAAATAAAATATAAAATATAAAAAAAATAAAAGTAAAAACAAAATAAAAATAAAAAAATAATTAAATATAAATAAATAAATAAATAAAATATAAAAATACATCAAAATAAAAATAAATAAAAATAAAATAAAAATAAACATAAATTAAATCTCCAAAAAATAATAATAATAATGATGAAATATAATAAAATGAAAAATTGAAAAATTGAAATAAGATAAAAATGTTACCAATTTCGACAAAAAACAATTCAAGTCCAATTCGATGTTCAACCCCAATGGACTCATCGTTCATAGATGATGGATCCACTGGGTTTCATTACGAGAGATGGCCCTCTTAAGGTTACCTCCTCTCCAATGACCTTCAATTCTATCTATACCACAGAATGTTAAACAACTCGGGATCTCTTCCATGATGAGGTATAAAGTGGTTGGACAGGCTGTGGTACTTATAGCCCTTCCTGATCCTATTAACATGTTCACGGAGTCTTAGTCCTAGTTTTCTAGTGGTTCTACCCACATATTGCAGCCCACATGGACATGAAAGAAGATATGTGACATGCGTGGTTCCACAAGTAACTTCCTGATTTTAAAGGACTCACCAGAAGAGTGAGCAGTGAATTGTGTTGTCTTCCTTACCCTGTATTCTACACATTACACACCTTCCACAACTGAAAAAACCTACTTGATCCAAGAATGTACATACCTTCTTGGGTGGGTCGACTACATTAGGTGCTAATTTTAGACGTAAAGTGGGGGGCTTGGTATAGATAAATTGTGCTCTACCTGGTAATATCTTATTCAGATTGGCATCCTTTAACAACAGAGACCAATGCTTACAAATAATGTTTTCTATTTGTTTGTGTTGGCATGTGAAACCAGTCATGAAAGCGACTCCAAAGTCCCTTTCATTGACATTTTTCTTCTTAAAAAGATCCTCTCTCTTCATTTCTCCTACTGCTAACCTGGTTTTTACTAAATCTTTGGAATTGTAACCTTTTTCTTCAAATCTATCTAATAATCTATCTAATAAAATCTTAGCCTGTATGTCATAGCCTCTTTTTTGGCATAATTGCGTTTTACTCTAAATTACTCATAAATTGGCTTTTGGGAATTGCACTTAACCATCTTGGATGGTGGCAGTGGAATGTAACCATTCCTGTCCACTTCCTTAACCACTCCCCGCTCACGCTATAGCCGAAAGACGGCTACAGCGTGGGGCTTAATTGCCGGGAGGGCGTCCATGGGCGTCCTCCTGTTTCCCTGTTCCCCGCACGACGCCGAGGGCACGCATTGGGGAAAATCTATGTTGGCCATGTACCTTGGATACAGCCAATCACAGATCGTGGTAAATCACAGCGGCCATTTACCACTCGATTGGAATGTCCAATGTGAGATGATCTCAAATGTTAACATATGAGATCATCTCTCAGTGCCGGCTCTCCCTCCTCACACAGAGAGCGCGTCTAAGGAGGGAGAGCTTCGTGGCTGCAGATCTGTGAGTGCCAAACATTTTCAAAGTAAAAACACAGTAAATCAGAGCCCAAATAGTGACCATACAGTGCCACATCAGTGCCATTGGTTGTCACAGTGCTCATCACTGTTAGTGTCCCAGTGCCATCTGTCATCAGTGCCATCTGTCAGTGCCATCTGTCATCAGTGCCATCTGTCATCAGTGCCATCTGTCAGTGCCATCTGTCATCCGTGCCATCTGTCAGTGCCATCTTTCATCAGTGCCATCTGTCAGTGTCACCTGCCTCATCAGTGCCACGTTTCATCAGTGCCACATCAGTGCCACGTGTCATCAGTGCCACATCAGTGCCACGTGTCACCAGTGCCACATCAGTGTCACGTGTCATCTTTCATCAGTATCAGTGTCACGTGTAATCAGTGCCACATCAGTGCTACATTTTATCAGTGCCACATCAGTGCTACGTGTCATCAGTGCCACATCAGTGCCACATTTCACCAGTGCCACATCAGTGTCACGTGTCATCTTTCATCAGTGTCACGTGTAATCAGTGCCACGTGTAATCAGTGCCATTTGTCATCAGTGTCACGTGTCATTAGTGCCTTCTGTCATCAGTGTCACCAGTGCCCACCAACAATGGCTAGAAAATCATTTACAGCTGAGGAGGCATACAAAATTCTTGCAGCCGACATAGGCAATGGAGAGCTCTCCACTTCGGATTCCTCAAATTCAGATTCTGAGTCTGACGTGGACTACGAGCCTGTCCTAAGCAGTGGAACACTGACAGCCACAGAGGAGGATGAAAGCCCGCCCACCAGATGAAGGCGTTCTGGTGAGGAGGCAGTGCCATCCACCAACACCGCAGTGCCATCCACCAGCACCGCAGTGCCATCCGCCAGCACCGCAGTACCTCAGCAAGAAAGGCCAAGTACCAGTGGGGTGTCACCTCAGTCCCAAAGGGTTAGGTCCCATGCCAGCCTTCCCTATTCCCTTCAGAACCCCTTGTGGCTTCCTCCTAATTCAGGAGAAACTAACATTCCCCCTTTCACTGCCCAGCCAGGAGTCCAGGTGGACACAGAAAAAAATTCACCAATAGATTTTTTCCACCTTATTTTTACTGAGGACATGCTTGCTTCAATTGTGAAAACCCAACAGCAGTGATTTAAATATGCATCAATGTGCTATACAAAAAACCTATATAATAGCGTGTAAATACAACGTGCTAGAAAGAAATAACATCTATTTTAACATGTATAAAATAAATAAATAAATAAATAAATAAATAAATAAATGTCCTTTGTGAAAGAATATTAAGAAAACGTCCATAAGCAATTTATATAGAGAAATAGGTGATTCTTCCACTGATTTGATGAACACCTTCACCACCAGTGTTAAACACCCAAAGTGCTCTGTGTAAGGATGTCCGCTTACCGAAAGTTGTTGACCTTTTTAGTTAAAAAAAGATCAAATGGGCTTTTAGCAAGAAATGGCTTGCTGTAATGATATGGATAAGTTGTGCTGTGTAGCCTTTGCTTCTCCCTCGGTATGGCATCAGGATATATGCATAAGGATACAGAAAAGACTACAATAGTGTAATCCCATTTATTGATAAAAAACAGTTAAAAACAAAAAGCCAAATGGCTGCTTACATCTCAGGGTGCCTTCTCCCGGCACTGAGGCTGAACCGCTCATAGGAGGCTGAGAGCTCCGCTTGGCGCGTGGTTACTGGCGTGCGTTCCAGCATCAGCCGCTGACAACCACAGAAGCTGGAATTGGAATCAGAAGATTACGTAACCAGGCACGCCTCGACATACGTTTCGTTTCCCGTCCTCAGGGGGTGTCCATATCTCTATACATTGTAGCTAACAGTAAATTTATTCAGCGCCCCCCCGCTATACACATTTTCATATTCGCACTGGATCTCTCACCCAGTTTGGCGGATAGAAGCTTTTTGTAAAAAATTTCTCACAAAAAAAGTTTTTTTGGCGCAAGGTTTTCACATATGTTGCATCAATTGTGGCCCAGTGCAACCTATATGCCCAACAATTCATAACAAGTAACCCAACATCTTATTTTGCACGTCCCTACGAGTGGAGAGCCCTAACAGTGGAGGAGTTTAAGATTTTTTGTGCCTCACATTTTGTATGGGAGTAACCAAAAAAAAATGAATTACATTCATATTGGTCAACCCTCCCCATCCACCACATGCCCATCTTTTCCTCAGTAATGCCCAGAACCAGATATCTCATGATAATGAGATTCCCACACTATAATGATAATACCCAGTGCCCTCCCCAAAATGACCCAAATTATGATAAGATCTATAAAATTCGGCCACTACTAAATTATTTTTCTGAAATCTTCCCCCAGTTGTTTACCCAGACCAACACATATGCGTGGATGAGTCCCTTTTCAAATTTACTGGCAGGCTGGGCATAAAACAATTTATTCCCACCAAAAGGGCCCATTATGGGGTGAAGCTGTATAAATTGTGTGACCGAGCAACAGGCTACACATATGCCTTCATGGTATAAGAAGGGAAGGACACCCAGCTGCATCCCCCTAATTGTCCAGACTACATAGGAACCAGCGGGAAAGTCGTTTGGGAACTCATAAACCCACTCCTGGAGAAAGGCTACCATTTGTATGTGGACAACTTTTATACTAGTTTGTCCCTGTTCCGCAACCTTCACAGGAAGAACACTCCAGCATGTGGCACCGTAAGGGCTTTCCTCAAAGGCTCATCAACTAGAAGTTAAGAAGAGCGGAGACGGCGAGTTTATGGAATGAGGAAATTCTGGCTGTGAAGTGGAGGGACAGAAGGGATGTCTACATGTTGTCTTCGATCCACAATAATACCTTTGTGGAGATCACCAGGAGGAATGGCCGAATCCAAAAGCCAACATGTATCCGTGAATACAATATGTTCATGGGTGGTGTCGACTTCAACGACCAAATGCTCGAACCCTATCTAGCCACAAGACGAACATACCAGTGGTAAAAAAAGTATCAATATTTTGTTTCATTTGGCCATAAACAACACCTATATAATCTATCGCAACTCCACTAAAAAGCCCCAAACCCTCCTTGGCTACCAGGAGGAAATCGCCACTGCCCTTATATTCCCGAAAGGCCCACCAGAAAACCGATCCGATGTGTTTAGCCAACTCTCCGAATGCCACTTTCCCAATAAAATCCCTCCCAGACCAACAGGCCAAAAACGTCAGAAAAATTTCATGTTTTTCCCACATTTTCCAAAAACTTCTGGAAAAAAATGAACCGTTCAAAAGACTCATTATGCCTCATAGATTATACGTTGGATGTTAGCTTTCCAAAATGGCGTAATTTTGTGGGCGTTTCCATTGTCCTGGTGCTCCAGGGCCTTCCAAAGTGTAATGGGTAGTCAACAAGTTAGATGTGTAATTTATGCTCCTAGAACACCTGATGGTGCTCCCTGCATGTTGGGCCTCTCTATGTGGCTAGGCTGTGAAAAAGTCCCACACATGTGGTATCGCTATACTCAGAAAGAGTAGCAGAATGTATTTTGGGGTATCATTTGTGGTATAAACATGCCATGTGAGAGAAATAACCTATTACAATTTTGTGGGAAAAAATAAAAAAAGGAAACAAATCCTAATTTTGCAAAGAATTGTGGGAAAAAATTATAACATCAAAAACCTCACCATGCATCTTGCTAAATACATTGGAATGTCTACTTTCAAAAAAGGGGTCATTTGAGGTATTTGTACTTTCCTGGCTTGTTGGGGTCGCAAGAAATGAGATAGGCCACCAGTACATCAAGTGTGATCATTTTTTATGATTTGCACCACAGCTTGTAGACTCCCTAACTTTCACACAGACCAAATAATATCCATTAATATGGGTAATTTTTAACAAAGATATGTAGCAGTATACATTGTGGCCAAAATTTATAAATAAAAATTAATGATTAGCAAAATTTTTATCACAGAAACAAAGAAAAATGTGTTTTTTTTTAAATTTTCGGTCTTTTTTCATTTATAGCGCACAAAATAAAAACCCAGATATGATCAAATACCACCAAAAGAAAGCTCTATTTGTATGAGAAAAAGGACAAAA